>NW_023350851.1:0-1305 GCF_001411555.2 Juglans regia
AGTTTTCTCAACCCGACCCGACCCAAAATTATCTGACCCGTTAAGCTTCCGAATCGGAAACGAAAATTACCCGACCCGTTTAAAAACACCCAGTTATTAGCTGATACCCGAATTAACATTGATGAAGAGCATTAAGCCACTCATCACCCCAATATCTACACATGGAAAGTGATTCCCAGTTCCAAAACAAAAACTGAAACTTTAAAGATATAATCTTTTTCGGATTTGTGGGTATTATGATTGTTTGGTTTGCAGAAAGTTTAAACAAGATTCGGGAAAATTCAAAATAACTGATGTAAATGCAAAAATATTACCATAGCCCAATAGAATAGAGTTTGTAGAAGCCAAAATGAGACCAACATGTTCAGATAAGCCTTCCTATGAACAGGAATACCCTCTGGGAGCTTGGATTTGTGGGATTCACTTTCAGTGGCTCCTTCTCTTCTTCTTCCATTCTTCAGATCATTTCAATGGAGAGAGACATGACGTTCCTTTTGAACGTCGAACCCTAGTCTTCTATCGTACCAAGCAGAATCAGAAGCCTCAATTTACTAGATTTTTGTCTTTGAGAGCAACTGTTGAGGGACGTAGCATCTTCGCTTGAACAAAATGAGTGTACCACTTTCTTCATCCAAACAATCTAGAGTCTTCCTCCTCCGCCTGTGTCTGCTCAAACCCAAACACCCACAATCCCTTACTATCCCAAACAATCCACAGGCAAAACCGATGACTTGCGTCTTTGCTTAAGAAGGAATGCGAATGATGGCTTCTGTGAGATTCTAGAAACAAAAATGCCTTCTAGTAATTAAAGACCATCGTCTAGTAATTTTACCTTCCAGGATTTTTGCTTTTTATTTTCTTTTGAGAATTCAATGTCCAGGTTTGACCCAAATCAAGTCTTGAGAATTAATTACACCAGATAAAATATCAAAAATAATATATAATTAATTAATTAATTAATTAATTATTAAAAAAAACAAAAAAAGCAAAACAAAACGGGTCGGAATACCCGATCTACCGAACAGTATTAGGTCGGGTAATTGGTTAAACGGCCAAACGGAACATTCTTACTTTCGGGTCAGGTCGGAGAACAACCCCAGTTAGAAGAACTTGGTCTTAATAATTAGAAGGTTGTGAAGGTTCTTTATATTTAGGCAGATTTATACAAAATTAAATTATCTCATCTCATCTTATATAATTATATAATTATTATAATTTTTTTACATTTTTATATAAAATATAATAAATAATTTAATTTTTTTTAATCTTAAAATAAATATAACAATATTTTATTAAATTTTTAAT
>NW_023350852.1:0-1225 GCF_001411555.2 Juglans regia
ACTTGTCTATTTTATTTTATTTTCTTAATATTAAGAGAGTGACTACTAGTGAATGTATAAATTTAAAATTTTTAAATATATTTAAAAATAATTTGAAAGAAAAAAGAAAAAAAAAAAAAAAAAGAAATGTACTAAAAACACGCTCAACGGTACATACTAATTGACAGTATTTAGAATGAAGAACTATATATATTAGTTAAAACTTGATTGTCACTCGGTAGTTTAGACTACACAAATAGATCAAATTAAAGAACATTTGGAAAACTATATGACATTATTTCATGTTTTTGGCCATGCATGAAGATCACATGCATGCAAAGATGAAAAATTACATGATATTACATGCATGAATCCCTTCACCAAATATAATCATAACATACTCATTCTTTTCTTAAAATATATTGAGAGTTCGTTTAAAATTTTCAATATTTATGTGCGAAGAAGCCAATTCTGCCTTAGAATAATTATATGTAGATTTTTTCAAGAAAATTAGTGATGGGAACACCCCTATATAATTTATTGATAGCCCTCGTTCTTTTAGGGGCTGTGTATTTTTAGGTCTGAAATAAATAATTAAATTGAAATTTGTATGAATGCTATTTTTACAAAGCAATATATTAATGTCCACAATTCAAATCTAATCTAATTTCTTGAAAAAAAAAAAGAAAAAGAAAAAAAATATAGCTACCATAAAATTTTAAGTATGACCAAATTCTAATTTGATGATATCTAAGAAAGATCTATTAAAAATTTATTGATAATTTACAAAACATCCCTTATAAAGACTGGCCATTTAAGAGTACCATTGACCGGGGCTAGATTTCAATTGTGGACAATAACAAAAATTAAGTGTCAAAATTTAAGAGTGATATACAAGTTAAGTGGACGATATAATATACATTACAAAAAAAGTACTTATTTGCTGTAAGTTATTTATTATTAAAATTGTGATTTTATGTCAAAATGAATTTATTATTATTATTGTAAATAGTCATTTTCGTCGTAAATAACTCATCATCAATATTTATTTTTCTTATAGTGATATAATATTTATATATATAAAAAATTTTATGTGTAATCATTTTTCTTACTTCTTACACATTACTCCATAATTAATATGATTGGTTGTGTCATTTTTTTAATAAAAAATAATTATTTCTATTAATAACATCAATTGAGTATATAAAAAATACATAAAAGTAATCAACAAAACTCATTATATATA
>NW_023350853.1:0-1464 GCF_001411555.2 Juglans regia
CTAAAGTCTAATAACATATAAGTAGGCACTATAATATAAGTCTAGTATAATACATTAATTTTTTTTTTTTTGATAAGTTTTGTATAATTAATAACACAATACTAATTTATCAAAGCATAATAAAATATAATTAGACACTAGAAATAAGTGTAGTATAGAAATAAGTTATAAATAAGTTAGACACTACCAACTGATATGACATACAAAGCAATAGCTAAATTTTAAACCTGTGATTTTTTACTTTGTTGCTGGATTCCTATTATATTTATTGTTAATACTTTTTTATAATTAAATATTTACTGTAAATACTGATATGGAATGACCATTAACAGGGGTATCTTGTTGATCTTGTTCAAAAAGTTTTGGACATATTTTTAATAAACTTCGAATTTAAAAGCTCACAAAAAATTTGTTTAAGGAGATGTTTGGATTCGAAGATGACTTGAGATGACTTGAGATGAGCTGAGATGAGTTGAGATGAATTGTGAATAATAATGAGATGAGTTGTGAATAGTAGTGAGATTTGTGAGTTAAAGTTGCTGAATAGTAATGAATAATAGTGAGATGAGTTGAGATGAGCTGAGATGACTTGTGAATTCAAACAAGCCCACTTGATTAAATATGAAGATAAAAAAAATTCAAAACAAGTCTAAATCCAATTACGTTTCGACTTTTAAAATCGAAACAGAGTCTACACAAGTCGAACTGTCGAAGTCGAAATTCGAATTTGAACTCTAGTAAAATCATTGCCGGAGTCGGATTTAAGAGATTCTAAATCTAAGTGTGATTTATTATAATTTTAAAATGTCAAATTAACGTGGTATTGAATATCTTTGACTTGAAAATATAATTTTTCACTTCCTGGATTTACTTTTTAGATGTGGCATGAGTCGGGAAAATAAACCGAAAAAAGTCATCGACTGACAGAGATTTTATGAAAGAGAATTGCTATAGATATAAAGATATTGAGAAATGTTTTGGGTTTCGAATTCGGAATCCAAAACATGTCTCGAATGTGACTTTTTATTTATTTTTTATTTTTTTATATTTTATCGAATGATAAAAAAAATATTTTATAATGATATTATAAATTTTTTATTTTTTTTAAAAATATTTATGATGATTAAAAAAATACATGAAAAAAAAAGGAAAAAAGAAGAAAATAAATTTGTCTTTCTGGAACATGTTTTGGGTCCCGAATTCCGGACCCGTAGCAGCACTCAAAGATATTATATAAAAATAAATTTATAAATTGATGTCACTTTACGTAATTTGTTAGATATATTTTTTAATAAAAATAATTTTATAATCTAACATATTGTGTCAAGTTATATTAATTTATAAATTTATTTTTGTGTAATCTAAATATTTTTTCTTAAAATCATTGAGCAGTGATACTCCTACTGCTGGGAGCTCCCGCTGGGGCTCCCGCTTGTTCTTTTAAAATGTTTTTTTGTTTTTTTG
>NW_023350854.1:0-614 GCF_001411555.2 Juglans regia
GGTGGTAGTCGGATGCCAAAAAGTAACAGATCGACTTTTCGTCATATTTAGCCCTAAAAAATAACCAAAAGAAGAAAACTAAAGAGAAGATGAAGGAGTAAGGTTCTACACAAGTTTTGATTTGATGATAGTTTCTAAAGAAAATTAAGAGTCTCTTTCTAAACTAGGGCCGGCTGCCAATAAAAATTTGATCCCACCATGTTCTGTTATTACCAAAAAAGCAAAAAAACAAAAAAGTAAATTAGAGAGCACTTTCTTTTGCATGAAAAAATAGGGTGGTTGGGGGACCCTCTTTCCTCTTATGTCCGAAAAGTACTTGATCGATTGAGGATCCAATAACTAAAAGCTTTAGAAATACAAAAGATGAGAAGAAGTACGATATTTCCTATGTCCCAATCGATTAGACTACGGAAACTACTTCATTTTAACAACATCAAATGACGAGCCCAGGACTGATTCCGCCATATCTTGTTCACTTATTTAACTGCACAAAACGTGGCTACAACATACTACGCACCTTATTCAAAAAATTAATTTATGTAATTTTAAAATGAATAAATTTCGCATAATTTATTTTAAAAAATGAGTAATTTTAGGATTCTTATAAAAACAAA
>NW_023350855.1:0-487 GCF_001411555.2 Juglans regia
GGCCTCGTTTGTTTTCGGAGATGAGATGAGATGAGATGAGATGAGATTAAAGTTAAAAAGTTGAATAAAACATTGTTAGAGTATATTTTTTAATATTATTTTTGTTTTGGGATTTGAAAAAATTGAATTGTTTATTTTATTTTGTATTGGAAGTTGGAAAAGTTATAATGATTAAATGAGATGAGATGAGATGAGATGAAAAGTTTTCCCAAAACAAACGAGGTCTTAAATGCTCTAGAGTTTTAACGCTGAGGACTAGAGTGACAAATAGGTGCTGTATTGTTTATTGAATATTTAATGTAGCTTAATAGATTAAATAGCATGACTATAAATAAATGAGTTCTGATACATACAATTATTTTTATGTATTTTTTGTATATTTTATTAATGTGATTAATAAAACAGTTATTTTATATTAAAAAATGTGATACAACCAATCACATTAGTGAAGTATCTAAAAAAATATGTAAAAATAACTGCACATAAA
>NW_023350856.1:0-237 GCF_001411555.2 Juglans regia
ATTAAATGAGTAATGTTATATACAGTTATGAAATGCCTAAATACCATGCAGTCGCTTTGAAAAAGTGTAAGATCAACTATTAAAAAATTAATTTATTTTTATGTAAATCTTATATTTATTCACTTTTTTCAAAGCGATTGCATGGCACTTACACACTTTCGATTACAAGTATCATTTTTTGGATTACATACTGTTAAAGAGCATCTAAAAGGGACAATTAGCACAAATATAGCCATA
>NW_023350857.1:0-3627 GCF_001411555.2 Juglans regia
GTAGATACAATATTAATTACATGCATCTTTTTTTTTTTTTTTTTTTTTCTGGAACTATGAAACCATGCATTAAGATAAAAAGTTCATTACAAAGACGGGAAACAAAGCTACGAACACAGATAAAATATAATACAGCCATTAGGGAGGGTCCTTGCCACTGTGAAAACTTAACAAGCAGTCCGGGATTTTGATAGTGGGTATATCTCCAAAAAAGTTATTTGAAGATGCCCATTGCGCCAAAGAATGCGCACACCGGTTCTAAGTCCGATGTATTTTGACAGCTTCCCATTTGACAAAGCTGCTAAGCATAACTTTCATGTCTCTAATCCTGCCTTCAATGGTCCAGTCTGAAATTTGTTGGAGGGGATTATTGAGAGCTGAAATCACTACCTGTGAGTCACCTTCAATGATGATATTAGGCCAATTTTTTTCAGTTGCCACTTTAATCCCTATGAAAGCTGCAAGGGCTTCACCACCATTTGGATTACACATAGGAGAGAACTCTGTTACGCCTCCTAAGAAATTCCCTAGATGGTCTCTAAAGACAGCAGTAGCAGTACTACCCGAGTCCCTTACGGCTACATCAAAAGCAATAGAAATCTGATTTATGGAAGGGGGAATCCAATTAGGATTACTGACAAAAAATTTGATGGCCCAGGCTTTTTTATGATCATGGTAGACAGATAGAGCTCTAGTTATAAAGAGATTAGTATGGATAGGGCTAGAACTGTGTGTTACTTGATTCCTATAGAACCAAAGACAATCCATAGCAATAATTGCAAACAGTTGGAAACTATGAGCTTCTTGCTGCTAAAAATGAAACTTGACAGAGGGGTCAAGAATAATCTTAATCCAGTTGAAGATATCATGATCAGCGAGAGTGTCAATGTTAACAGGCCAAGGAGATTTTCTCCAAAGAATTCTAGAGAAAGGACACTCTAGAAAAAGATGGGTGGTTGTTTCTTCAGCCGAGAGACAAATGGGACAAAGAGCCTGATCATTACTAAGAGAAAGGCAGGATTTAAGCAAAGATCTGGTAGGAAGAATGTTGCAGAAAATTTTCCAGACCATAAGCTTTAAACGATCTTGAACCTTTAAAGACCAAAGCATTTTCCAGAAAGTGGGAATGTTTTCCTGATTATTTGAGTTTAAAACAATAGCAGCATAAGCTGATTTAACAGAAAAAATGCCACTAGAGTGATGAATCCATTTAATGCTATCTCACAGATTTTGAAAATGGAGCTGCATAAGAGGGATTTTTGAGATTTCTCTTACCGTAGATGCAGAAAAAAGAACCTGCAGTAAGGGGAAGTTCCATCTTCTTGGATCCTCTAATATAAGATCAGAAACTCTCAAATCCGGGTCCTTAAAAATATCCGCAGAGGAAGGAGAAGGAATCATAGGAGGAATAGAGGGAATCCAAAAGTTTTTCCAAACAGCAGTGGTGATTCCATTATTTATTTGATAACAAAAACTATTGGCTATGAACTCCCTTTGTTTTGCTAAACCTTTCCAAAACATGGAGTCTTTTTTCTTAATGGGGACCTCTAGCCAAGAATCTGCTTTCAAATAGATGCAAGAAATCACCTTCTTCCAAAGACACTCATCATTTTGAAGAAGAGACCATCCTAATTTGCTAAGAAGGGCTTTATTAAAATTTGAAATAAGCCTCAAGCCCAGACCTCCCATGGATTTTGGTTTGCAAATAGAATGCCAAGCCTTTGGAGTAAAATTGTGAGTCTTCTTTGGATCGAAACCCCACCAAAATCTCATAAGAGACTTATCAATGCTGCTAGTAGTTTTCTTAGGGATGAGGAAACTGGACATCAAATATGTAGGAATGGAAGTAGCAACGGACCTGATGAAGATTGTTCTCCCAGCTTGGGACAAAAGTTTAGCTTTCCAACCAGCAAGTTTACCTTGGATTTTTTCTTTAATATCTTCAAAAAAATGCCTGTTATTCCTATCTAAAGGTAAAGGAATACCAAGATATTTCAGATTTCTAGAGGAAGATCTAAAGTTTAAGATCGATTTGATGTTACTGATGAGGGGGGAAGGAATTCTTTTGCTGAAATGAATAGAGGACTTGTTTTTATTAATCCTTTGCCCCGACCAGCCAGAATACTTGTCAAGACACTCTAAAAAAGAAATAACATTCATTTCAGTGGCAGAGCCAAATAAAATAAGATCATCCGCAAAGAGGAGATGAGTTATCCAAGGTCCATTCCTTCCCATTTGGATACCTTTAATGATTCCAAGATTTTCTGCTCTATTGATTAATCTAGAGAGGACCTCACTGCCAATAATAAAAAGAAAATGAGAGAGAGGATCTCCTTGCCTTAAACCTCTTTTGGGTAGAATGTGACCACAAGGTTCACCATTTATCATCACAGAGAAGGAAACAGAAGTGATACATATTCTAATCCAATTAATCCAAACATCATGGAATCCTAAGCATTTGAGAACAGTTAGAAGAAAATCCCATTCCACAAAATCAAATGCCTTCTCCATGTCAATTTTTACAGCCATCAAACCTTTTTTCCTTCTGGTTTTTTTCATAAAATGAAAAATTTCTTGGGCCACAATTGTATTTTCTTGAATGGTTTTACCAGGGATAAAAGCAGATTGGAAGGGCGAGATAAAGGAACTAAGAACCTTTTTAAGCCTATTTGCTAGAATTTTTGCAATGATTTTATAGCACACATTTGAAAGACTAATTGGCCTATACTGGTGAACAGTACAAGGAGAATCAGTTTTTGGGATAAGGACAATGTGTGTGTGATTTAAATCTTGAGAAAACTGCCCATTTACAAAAAAATATTTAATAACCTTGCTAAGATCCTCTTTTACAATATCCCAAAAATGTTTATAGAAGAAACCCGTAAAACCATCAGGGCCAGGTGATTTAAAAGAGGGGGTTTGTTTAATGGTCTCCAAAATTTCCTCATCAGAAGGGATCTTGCAAAGACACTCATTTTCAGTAGAAGAGATTTTTTCAGGAAAAAGATTTTCAAGATCATGAGGGAAATCAGGTTGAGAGGATTGGAAGATTTGCTCAAAATGATTAAGGAACATGGATTTAATAGCAGAGGGATCATTGATCCATTGATTTTCTGAATTTTTCAACAAGGAGATGTTATTTCTTCTCTTCCTCATGGTGGAGGTCATATGGAAAAACTTAGTGTTAAGATCAGTGGTAGTCAGACATTGAATTCTAGATTTTTGTTTCCATAAGATTTCTTCCATTTTCAGTTGTTCCGAGAGACAGGCTTTCAGATTTTCTTCTAACATAATGGAGGAATCCGAGGGGTCTTCAGCTTGGATTCAGGCTAATTGGCTGTTCAGATTCTTGATTGAAGTCTGAATATGACCAAAGCTAACTCTATTCCATGTTTTGAGGGCTTTTCTTGATTAATTACATGCATCTAGTAATAGGATAAGAGTACCAAATCCTTTTCCATAAAAAATAAAAATAAAAAGTACCAAATCCTTCATGTACTTCAAGACACCTAATAATTTTCTTTTTTTTATTATTATTTTTTATACCATTAAATATTTAAAAATATATATATATATAATATCATAAAAAAAAAACTTCTTTAATCACTAAATAATAATAATAATAAT
>NW_023350858.1:0-267 GCF_001411555.2 Juglans regia
CCACCGCCGCCGGCGGTGGTTGTGGCGGCGGCCGCCGCCGGCCGACCATGTCCCGACGACCGTTTTTTGGGCTCGTTTTCGTGGGGGTGATTCCTACATTCTCGATTGCTTTCTAGCAACAAGCTTGTGCTTTAGGGACGGATTTGGTCGCACCTAGTGCCACGCATGGGCTTGTTGATGGGGGCAATCGGTCGTGCTAGGGGCTTTCTCACGTTGGCTAGCCCTCGTGTGCTCTAGTCTACCCCATGGCGGTTGGGCCTATTTGTT
>NW_023350859.1:0-2767 GCF_001411555.2 Juglans regia
GCTTTGTCAGCAACATTTATTATTATTATTATTATTGGAGAAGGGGTTTCGAATTACAGACTCCTATTTTGGTGGCTGAAGATTATACCAATCGGGCCACATTCCTTTACCTTGTCAGCAATATTTAGGTTGTGTTTGGATGTTGAAGTGAGTTGAGTTGAGATAATAAAATATTGTTAGAATATTATTTTTTAATATTATTATTATTTTAAAATTTAAAAAAGTTGAATTATTTATTATATTTTATATTAGAATTTGAAAAAGTTGTAATAATGAGTTTAGATGAGTTGAGATAAGAATAATTCCGACGTCACAAGAAAACAACAGAATATTTTATTGCAACTCAAGTGTAAGGAAACAATGTGCAATTGGAGTAGTACTATACTGTTAATTCCAAGCACAATTTGCAATTGTTTGTGAACTTGTTTTTTCCATCGATCGTCAAACTCTTTACACTTGAGTACATGATTTCTCATCCCACGGCATGCATGGTCCCGTCATGGACGCACTTGACACTCTACCTACTTGTACAAGTGCGATCGACATTTTCAAACACTTGCGGAAGACTTTGAATTACATGAGTTGGGTGAAGAATTCTAGCCACAGTGATACATATATTTATAATTTTACTTGTAAAAAATTTATCGGACTCATTTTATCTATTTTTTTTTTAAATTCAAATTCTGAATTCCAAATCTTATCATCTTCAGCATATCAATAGATCATGACAAGTGAAGAAGTAAATTTTTCTTAAATACATTTACTATTTCTCTTTTAGCCACTCCATGGATTGTAGCTTTGAAGCAAGCGCGCTCCAGGGTTCATCCTTGACAAATGACAAGGGCAGCAGCTAATAAAATAGCTATGAGCGAGCCCACACTTTTTTTTTTTTTTTCACCTTTCAGTCCTTGTTTTAATACACATTATTTTCTTTATGTTTTGGGTACAACGACTATAGGTACGTTTGGATCTAAACTCATTTTAATTTATTTTATCCAATTATTATAATTTTTTTAAATTCTAATACAAAATATAATAAACAATTCAATTTTTTAAAATTTTAAAATAATAATAATATTAAAAAATAATATTCTAATAATATTTTATTCAATTTTTAACTTTCATCTCATCTCAATTAAACTCAATTCAACATCTAAACGCAGTCTTAAAGGATAGATATAGGACTAGATAGAAGAGGGTAGATCTCACGATAGAGCAATCCATGTGGTAGCCTTAAGCCTCAGCTGCATCAACATTAATAGGTCACGTACTGTTAAGTTTCTTCATCGATTACTAACTTTTGAGCATTAATTATTAATCTTGCATGCAAAGCTCACAGCCACGTAGCTGAACATGATGCTTAGCCAGCATCTCAACTCAATCCTTGTCCATTTTACAATAGTTGCATGCACGTTTTTTAATCTTTTTGGATTATTGATATGTTGGTATTTTGGTTGTGTAAAGTTTGGAAAGTAGTTTCGTATTTTGGGTTGAGTATTATATATGCATGGTTGTGCTGTACTGTAGTTGCTTTTACGGAATATGCCATCTTGAGTCTAGTTTAATTTTAAGTATTGGTTTTGTGTTTCTTCTCCATATTGATTGTGCTTAACTCAAAGAATTTCCAATATTATATCTAGCGCTGCCATAAAAATTTCTCATCCGGGGCTGCCATCGGGTCTATGACGATTCAATTTGCAGTTGGCAACCTCTTACCTCCCCGCTGGAACCCACAAAAGAAGACACTGAGCACATCCTAAAAGGCATCTGCAGTTTAACATCTTAGAATTGGACCTTAACGAATGTCAACCAAAGTTTTGAATATCGTTGCGGTGATCGTTTCAGTTAGGAGTGCTACCCGCATGATGCAGGGTGGAGGGACCATTCCCCACACCCCACCCCCGGGAGGGTGGGGGCGGGATAAAAAATGTCGTCCGCCCCACCCCCTGCATAGGCCAACCCATTGGGTCTAAAAATATTTTGTAGACCCAAATTATAATATTATTTAAGTTATAAATTAAAATTTATAAATACAAAAAAACTTAAACTCATTAGAGTTATATTTTGGATCGTCTTGTCCTCCTAGGCCAATCTTTATGCAATACAATAGTCATACTTAAACACATTGCTTAAGTATGACTATTGTATTGCATTAGTTTCCTATATAAAGATTGGCCTAGGAGGCCAAAGCAATCCAATAACTTGAATACAATTTCAAGTTTTTAATCAATTTTATATATCTATATACAATATATTTATTTATATATATAAATATTAAAAAAATATTTTTTTTATATATGTGGAACGGAGCGAGGGAGGGGCGGGCCCCGCTGGGGTCATCCCGCCCCCGCTAGTCTTTCTCCTTGTGGGGCGGGGACAGGGTAGTGGGGTACCAGTCCTCACTGCCCACCCCTCGTTTCAGTCGAGATATTGGAATGAAATATTTTAATGCCGATATCGTTTCGGAACAATCTATATATCATAAACTCATAATACTTCTCAATATAAGTTTTAACAATACATGTACTAGTTGTAGAACTCGAACCAAAGACTCACTAATTTTTATAATAAATTGACATTAAGTCCAAAACTCTTTATCTTCTAGAACAATCTCGACTATCTCCTTTCCTATGTTGCTTTTAGAATGATTTAATATAATCCATTTATTACAAGTAATTATTTGTCTAAGTTTTGTTAAACAAAAGTAAGCATTGGATATTTAAAAAATTTGTTGTAAACCTTGTGATTGCAAGGCGACATAAATCAC
>NW_023350860.1:0-462 GCF_001411555.2 Juglans regia
CTCTGTTTTCTCTATATTAGATGGAGGGGCGCCCACGTGGGGCTGACCCCCTCCTGCTTGTAACGCATGGCTTAAAGCCATGCGTTACTGCCGTTCCATGACCCAATTGAAGGCTGGCCTTTAAGGCCAGCCGTGCATAGGAAGACTATATATAGTCCTCCTCAATTGTATTTTTGGCACCATCTGAAAAATGGAAAAAAACTCCCTCTCTTTTTGTTCTCTCTTGATAAAATACTTAGGCTGTGGATTTGTTAAGTGTTACTCTAGTTCCATACTACGTAGTACACTTTTGCCACTAAGAGGAAACGCTTGGAGTTTATCAATCTGGAAAAACTTGTGGAGCAATTCTTTAAGCTGAGCTTGAGGTATTTTTCCGATGTGCATTCTAACATTGGTATCAGAGCCATTTTTTGAATTGCTTCCAGTTTTTTTTTTCTGTTTAAAAAAAAAAAAAAAAGGCCC
>NW_023350861.1:0-382 GCF_001411555.2 Juglans regia
TTTTTTATCATCTTTTCATTATCTCATAATGTGATATTAGATAATAAATTCATAAATAAAATATAATAAATAATTTCCAATCATTTAATGTCATATCATAGAATTAAGAGATGATTATGAGAATTGAAATGATGAGCAATATTATTAAAAAAAATATACTTTTACATGATATATCTCGCTTTTTTATCTGGCATATATAAAGTTTGCATATCTTAGAACTGTATTTAACATTACTCTTAATTATAGACTAAAACCTACGTTCACAACGAAGAAATTCACCTTATCACATACAATGGGTTTATCAACCCATTGGGGTTCCAGACCGAACCGGTTCAAAACCGGACCAACCGGTCCGGTTTGGTCCGATTTAAATTTACACCAT
>NW_023350862.1:0-496 GCF_001411555.2 Juglans regia
TCAAATTTTTTTTAATCAATTTTTTTTTTAATAAACAAATTTTTAATAACAAATTGTGAAATTTACATTTTAAAAAAATCAGAAAACCGGACTGGACCGGACCGGACCGGAAACCGGTAAAACTGGAAGTACCGGTTTAAGAGGATAACCGGTGCGTAATCGATTTTGAAAAATACAAAACCGGTACATACCAGTTCGGTCCTAGATTTTATCCAAAACCGGACCGGACCGGACCGGTTACACCCCTAGTTGGGGGGGGGCTTTAAGTTTTTAAACAATACCTAATAAGAAACACATTGTTTTATTAAATAAAATTATATATTTATATGTTTATCGATTTGGCCAGTCAAACATGTTAAATCTTGAGCGGGCTTGGTTCCAGCCCGAGTCTCGCCCCAGGTTTCCAGTTGAGTGCAAGTAGGTGGCGATGCCCAGCCGCCCAACCCTAATTATTAGGTGACTAGCGGTAATTGGAATGGTATCATTAGGTTGTTCA
>NW_023350863.1:0-746 GCF_001411555.2 Juglans regia
TTCGTTGTTTCCTAGATTCCTTTTATAGACCATTCCACATTGGCCTCTCTTGTTGTTAGGGTTCCTCTCATTTGGCAGCCTTAATTATGGACGTCAAAGAGGCCGTTGAGCAAGAAAACCAAGCCGTTTGTGCGATGACCCAGACTGCCCTATGGCACGCTCGCGACGAGAGGGAACGACTGGAGCAAGAGTTGAGGAGGGTAGGACTTGCATTGGAGGAGGGTAGCAAGAAAACTAAGAAGCTAGCCGCCGTCAGAAGAGGCTAAAGGAGAAGTTGAGAGGGAAGATGCCCAGGGGATGAGGGGTGCCATGTGGATGCCATCAGCCAGGTTGACAAGTGTTTGTCCTGCTTCTTCCACGAGGTTTGCCAACTTTTTTTTTCCCATCTTTTCCCTTTCTTTCGTTGTTTCCTAGATTCCTTTTATAGACCATTCCACATTGGCCTCTCTTGTTGTTAGGGTTCCTCTCATTTGGCAGCCTTAATTATGGACGTCAAAGAGGCCGTTGAGCAAGAAAACCAAGCCGTTTGTGCGATGACCCAGACTGCCCTATGGCACGCTCGCGACGAGAGGGAACGACTGGAGCAAGAGTTGAGGAGGGTAGGACTTGCATTGGAGGAGGGTAGCAAGAAAACTAAGAAGCTAGCCGCCGTCAGAAGAGGCTAAAGGAGAAGTTGAGAGGGAAGATGCCCAGGGGATGAGGGGTGCCATGTGGATGCCATCAGCCAGGTTGACAAGTGTTTGTCC
>NW_023350864.1:0-595 GCF_001411555.2 Juglans regia
ATTTTTCAGTGCCAGCCTGACCCAACACTTCCCTTCCTTGCACTATCAACGAGTGAGAGCAAGTCCAGTCCCAAATGGCGAGTTGGTGGAGCAGAACCTGCCGCTCTCCATCGCGGGAGTAAAGCACAGCCTTCGGCCTAGCTCTCCCCTTTATCCAACGAGAGTTATGCTGTTTGGATAGTTTGGGACTGGATCCGCTCCCAAGTGTTGATGCTCGCAAGGTAAATCATTGTCTTTGGGCCGCTGAGGCTGGCCTGCACTTCTTCGAGGGAAGGATGAAGTAGCCTCTGTCGTACTTATCCCTTTGGTACATCGCAGGGAGGTACATCTTTTTGACAGCAATGTGGCTAGTCTGCTTTTCACTGCTATGGGGGTCGGGGTAAGTTGTTTGGGCCACTGGCCCTCCCCTTGACCCCTTAGGAGGTACGCTATTCGGGCAGTTTGAAACTGAACCCACTCCTGCCCGTTGACATCACAGGGAAATTAAGCATTGATTTGACGATGATTTTGTCCTTGCATATTATGTTAATTTTGAGATCGTCTTGTTGGTATTTTCTCAATAACGCGAAAGTTCAAAGTAGGTGTTTTTCATAGC
>NW_023350865.1:0-500 GCF_001411555.2 Juglans regia
GAGAACAAAGAGAGAGAGAGTTTTCTTTTTGTGTATCAGATGGTGCCAAAACACAATTGGTTGGCCTTAAGCCTTCAATTGCATTTTTAAAGGAGCCATGCGTTACACTGTAGGAGGGGGTCAGCCCCACGTGGGCGCCCCTCCATCTAACATCTCCCACTCGCACACAGTGGGCATGACCCCAGGTCAGCATCTCTCTAATGTTCTCAATCTTGTTCATACAAATAAATAGGTCGTGCGACCACCAAGCACATCTGTAGAAAGGAGGGAGTACACACACCAAATCTCTCCCAGAGAAGACCAGCATAGTAACATCCCTAAAGTGTTTGGTCATATCCTAGACTCATTTGATCGCATCAAGATCAAGTATTTTCGAACCCTCTTGAGTTTAAAAAACTCAGAACAATGCTTGACTACCCATAAATCATTTCAATGTGTTCACAACCTTTAGCCGCTACCAAGATGTAGCATCATTGTTTGACGTCAACAAACACTATCGA
>NW_023350866.1:0-367 GCF_001411555.2 Juglans regia
TTATTATTATCCTCATCGTAAATGAAAGAGGATTCTACAACACTCTTTTAAATAAATAAATAAAAAAAAAACTTTTAAATATTTTGTTAAAATAAAATTATAAGAACTTCATCATATCAACGCTTTATTCAAAATAGAATTATAAAAATATTTGTATCTTTATCATTCCTAAAATTGGATTATTATTATTAAAAGAGTAATGTTACATACAGTCGTGGAATGCGCAAACGCCGTGCAGTCGCTTTGAAAAAGAGTGGGGTCCACTAATAAAAAATTAATTTCTTTTCATGTGGGTCCCTTATTTATTCACTTTTTTCAAAGCGACTGCACGGCGACTGCACGCTCACGACTGCAAGTATCATTTCTC
>NW_023350867.1:0-1210 GCF_001411555.2 Juglans regia
GTTAAAATTGTCATTAAGTTTTGAATTAATTTTTAAAAAGTTAAGAGATAGTCCAACCGTGATGAAAAGTGCAACATTTAAAAAATAGAATAAAAATAGAATATGAGTGTAGTATATAATATTACTCTTAAATGAATTAATTTTTTAATTAAAATATGAGGTTTTCTTGAAAAATAGTATTGTATAATTTGTATTTATGAAATGACCATTTATTTCAAAAGGTTAAACTTATAGAAAGAGTTAGATTAATTAATTATTTGTATTATATATAGTTGGGGATTAAAACTTAGGGCTCGTTTGTTTTCAGAGATGAGATGAGATGAAATTAAAGTTAAAAAGTTGAATAAAGTATTGTTATAATATATTTTTTAATATTATTTTTATTTTAAAATTTGAAAAAGTTAAATTATTTATTTTATTTTGTATTGAGAGTTGAGAAAATTGTAATGATAAAATAAAATGAGATGAGATGTTTTCTGAAAACAAATACGACCTTAGGTGTTCGCCCTTCCTTTTGTTGTAGTAAAGATACCAATTGAACTACAGCTTAGTCGATAAAAAGTAAAGAGCTTAAACAGTATATTTGTGGAATGATGAAGTTGAAAAATTCATCTTAAATAGTAAATTCATTGACTATGTTGCCGAAAGCCCCTCTGCATGGGATGATACATATAAAGTCATTCTATCGAATTAGAATTAAGAATAATATCAACATAAAATGGGATCACTTTTGTGTTTCGACTTTGCTAATGGCATACCTTTTTCCACAATTTGCATGAATGCAGCCTCCTATATCTGCGACTACATTCAGGTAACAAGAAGGAGAATGAATCCTCGTCTCTTGGCTGCTACATCGTCCTCAACCGAACTTGCTTCTTTTGGTGAAACTGTTTGGGAATATAATTATTCTCAAATATTCTCAGATTACTTTACTACTATTCACTATTATTCTCATATCATTTGAGATATTCTTAATATTCAAACGGAGCCCAATGGTTTGTTTAGGAAGTGAGATGACCTCATTTAATTTCATCTCGTTTCATTTCATCTCAAAATTTTCATAATTTTCTTTCTAAACATCACTTAAATATAAATAATTTTCAATTTCAAATATTTAATTTATTTATTTAATTATTACTTAATCATTATAACTTTCTTAAAAAGACGCTGCTACGATCCATTGAGGCTTTCTCTTGAGACTTTCCACCCG
>NW_023350868.1:0-277 GCF_001411555.2 Juglans regia
CATGATAAGTCTCTTGGTTGGGTTAGGTGTCTTCCCACTTGGGCATGGAGTACTTTAATTTTGAGTTGTTACTCTTTCAAAGCCTTTTTTTAACGTTTAAACTAGTACATCATACATGAGCGTGCTCAAACTTGACCCTTTGCAACGTAGGCAGATTTCTAACAAAATTTAGGCCTGATCTCAATATTTTTTAAAAGGACTGCGCGGCATTACTTGATGAACAGCTTCTGAACTTAAACATGAGCTCCCAATGAAATTGCCATCTCTTAATAGTTGG
>NW_023350869.1:0-275 GCF_001411555.2 Juglans regia
AGATTTTTTGCAGGCATGCTTAGAAAAATCATATCTTGAAGTAGGAGCAAGCCTCACAATTTTTCGACATCGGGATTTTTTTATTTAATTTTTTTGATTAAATAAATCCGAAAAATCAAAAAAAATTGAAAATAGGCAAAAATCGATAGGTGATGCTTGGAACACATCCAAGATGTATTGGAATGAATTTAGGAAACCAATTTGGGTGGTTTCAATTGTCCAAAAGCACGAGACAAGTGTTCGCCCCCGTTCATGCACGTCGGGTGGCAACATTG
>NW_023350870.1:0-282 GCF_001411555.2 Juglans regia
GTCTAAAGTTTGGCCGGTTAGAATCTCAATTTTTGGCTATACTATCAACAAGTAATGTTACATACAGTCGTGGAGTGCCCAAGCGTCGTGCAGTCCCTTTGAAAAAAGTGAATAAATACGGGACTCACATGAAAAAAAATTAATTTTTTAATAGTGGACCTCACTCTTTTTCAAAATGACTGCACGGTGCTTGCGCATTCCACCACTGTATATAGTATTACTCTCTTTTTTTATACAATATACATCAGCACATGACAAAACTGAAGCTTTTTTTCCCCTCAA
>NW_023350871.1:0-267 GCF_001411555.2 Juglans regia
CCATAGGCCATGACAGAAATGGGAAGAAGTAGGGGTGTAACCGGTCCGGTCCGGTCCGGTTTTGGATAAAATCTAGGACCGAACCGGTATGTACCGGTTTTGTATTTTCCAAAACCGATTACGCATCGGTTATCCTCCTAAACCGGTACTTCCGGTTTTACCGGTTTCCGGTCCGGTCCGGTCCGGTTTTCCGATTTTTTTAAAATATAAATTTCACAATTTGTCATTAAAAATTTGTTTATATAAAAAAAATTGATTTTAAAAAAA
>NW_023350872.1:0-356 GCF_001411555.2 Juglans regia
GGGTCCGGTCCGGTCCGGTTTTCCGGTTTGAGTTTACACCCCTAGGAAGAAGTGAAATTTGTGGATGATAAAATAGTTAAGGAGGAAGCTCTAGAGGTAGGGAAGAAGGGGATTTTTTAGGATAAATGGGTTTCGAATGGCAATGGGGATTTGAAGGGAACAAAGGGGGAAGAATTATCTCAGCATTTTTTGTCTAAGTGAAACGGCTCGACTCACTCTCTAGGCTATGTACGACGTGTGCCTCCCAAATAGGAGAATGCAAACAAAATTATTCCTCGATAAATATTTAACTCAAATTATCTCACTGTCATTCATGAATCATCTTACTAATATTTATAAAATTTTCAATTCATCTC
>NW_023350873.1:0-1057 GCF_001411555.2 Juglans regia
AATCATAATTTGAATTAGTACACAGTTAGATTATTATTACTAAAGCTAATTCTTGATAGCCTCTTTTTATGTACCACGTATGTCGCAATATATGTAAACATGTCGTCTAGCATAGCACATGATCATGTCATTCCGCATCATATTCAAATTTAGTAATTATAATTATGTACGTATTATATCATGCACCTCATGTTACATAAAACATGTAAGTTTTTTATGATCAAGTTACATAAGATTTCTTATAGGGTAAGATAAGATAAGTTTTATAGATAGTCATTTAGATGCATAATACCAATGCGATCTTATGGGTGGACGTGTAAGCCACATGTCTAAGCGTGGTCCACCATATTATGTTAGAATACTATTAGCGGTTCCCTTTGTGACCACAGGATGTGGGGTAGGTGCACAACCTCACACACAGGGTTAAGTGTGCTGGCCACCAAGATAAGTATGATAAGTCAAATAATTAGTTAATTAAGATAAATCAGTCATGTATAGCATAAACATTAGTATGATAAATCATGATTTTAAGCTTGCAGCATGAAAATTTTATGAAAACTTTACATTTGTTATGTTTACATTGTGATGGGTGACATCTCCAACCCTAGGGAGGCTGATACATAAACCTATATGGACCAAAAGCATAATCAATGAGAATAGAAGATGTATCAACCTTGAACTCTTCAATTAGTGGTGGATGCAGCAAAAACAAGCATCATCCTCAATAATTTGGACTCGTCGTTTGGTTACACAGATGATGTAAAATTTTTATGAATAGTAGTGAGATAATTTGTGAATAGTAATGAAATAGTTTGAGTTAAGATTTTTATGAGTTTTGAGATAGGAGAGAGAAAAAGTTGAATAAAAAAATTATAATGTTAAAAGAGGATTAAAATAGAATTTTTTTTAATATTATTTTTATTTGAAGATTTAGAAATTTTGAGTTATTTTTTATGTTTTATTTAAAAGTTTGGAAAAATTGATTACGTAATGATTAGATGAAAAAGTTAAAAATTTGAAAAATCTTTATATTTGAGTGATTTTTTTTTATATTAAA
>NW_023350874.1:0-4856 GCF_001411555.2 Juglans regia
AGCCGTTTTGGTTGAGGTATTAGAAAGAAATATTTCGATATCGATCCATTTCCATATACCATTTCGGGATTGTTGTTATATAGAAATATATATATATATATATATATATATATATACACAAATTATGTTCTAAAATAGCATCAATATAAGTCTTAACATGCTTTACCAATAGGATCATATAGGGAATGTAGGCCACTTAGCATTACTTACTACTGGAGTAGTAATGCCAGTCACTCACAATCAAGTCTCAATCCAAGAGAGCTTATTTTTGTCTAAGTTGAAGCCTAACTACAATAGATAGATAAATATTGCTAGCATTAAAAATCATCGTAATTTGATTGGTATGATCTGAAAATTAGTATGCATTGTTGTTTTATCAAAATATATTAAGGGCACTAAATGACAAGTTTTCTAAAAAACTTTAAAAAAGAAAGAAGAAAAGCTTAAGAAAAAAGGAATGGTTGTCGAGAAAAGAAAAATGGAGACCATTGCCACAAACTTTGAAGTTAAGTTTAGAAAGAGTAGAGCACTTGCCTATAGCCCGATGGCCCAACGACATTTATAAATATTTCAGACCAAAATACTTGTTTCGATTGGAACAAACTGGAACGGCTGGAATTTGATCCGAAACAGAATAGTCCATTACACTGTATTAATTAATATTTCAGTACGAAAACATTATAAACAGTCAATAACGAGTCAACTCGCTTAATCCGAAATCAACTCGTTTTTATTCTTTAGATTTTATTTTAAAATTATAATTTTATTATTGTTAAATTCTAATATTGGTATTTATTAGTATATTTATATTTTTATTATTGAGATTGTAATTCTGAACCTATACTCATATTTGTTATTGTAGGGTTTGTAATATTGGTTTTATTATATGTTAAAATTTAAAAAATATTGATATTTTTGTTAGTATGTAACTTTTTTTTTTAAGATATTGTGACTACTAATAAATATAGATTTTAAATTTTATGTGAAATTATGTTAATAAAGTCAAATGGATTATGTGTGTTAGTTCAACTCATTTACATTAAACAAGTTTAAATAAGTCATGTCGTTTTGATTTATTTCTAATTAATTATTAAATGAGTCAAATGGGAGACACAACACAACCCTTTATCTAAATGAGTCGGGTTAGGGGTTTGAAAATTTGACATATTTAACTTAACTGATCGGGGTTCGGATTGATCTATATAGTTGAATGTTGATGCCACGTCAGCTGATATTTAAAAAAAAAAAAAAAACATAAACGAATACGAAAACGGAAAGAGAAGCAGATTGAAACTCATTTCTCTGGTTTCCTGCTTCTGAGGGTGCGAGACCAAAATCATTTGAGGATGCGCGAGAACTAAAACTTGTCGATCCAACCTCCGCGGGCTTCTTCCTCGTGTGGGTGCAGAAAGATTGGGGTGGCATCTGTGTTGGTTGGGTCAACGCAAGGCCGGTCTACGTTGGTGTGGGTCAAACTCGAGCGTCATTTGGGTAAGCTTGGTGGGCTTGGTTTGGGTCAGCTTCGTGGGCCAACATTTCGGGTCAGCAACGTTGGTCAGTTTCATGGGTCAGCTTTTCGTGTGTTAGCTTCGTGGGTCATCTTTGTCCCCATATCGTCGCCACCAATATGTACCATCATTTGTGCTTCAATCTGCAATTTTAACATTTGCTTAAATGTTTTGGTCACTGATAAACAATCAAGCATGTTGTGATTTAGATTTTTTTTCTTCCACAGCATGTTGTGATTTAGTTATTGTTAAATACAATTTTTGTATTGCATAGAGTTAGATATGTAGTAATTTCTTGGCTGATAATATTAACTTTCTAGTTAAATATTGTGGTTTAATTATTATAGTTTAGTTTTGTTAAATATATGTTTCTAGTTGGATGAACAGAGGATGTCACGTGGAAAGTTGGTTTAGTCATCGCTATTGATGGGTTTGATACATGTCTGGCAGGAGTACACTAAAAGTTTGAAACCTAAGAACCTAAAGATTTATAGAAAGATAAAATTAAATTCAAATTCAAATTCAAATAGAAGTACAGAAAATCACATCTAATTCAAGTATGTATTTTTGTAACATATCTGTCATGTTTATTCATTCTTTGTCAAGACGACGAATTTTTCTTTAAAACAATTTATCGATGTGTGTATATATATATATATATATATATGTTTCTCTACTTTGTATTATAATAAGAATCAGATCTTAATCCAATCAAATATCCAAGTTTATCTTCAATCTGATAATGACCAAATCTTAAGAAGTACCATATTTGAACTTAAACTATTATTGTAAATCTTATTTGATGCTAATCAAATTTTTATCAGTTTTTTTTTTCTTGGAAGAAGTATGTACAAGATTAGTCTTCACTCTCTCTTTTGGTCGATTTTCTTGAAAACTTATGAAAGACTAACTTTGGATATTGAACAACTTGTACAGGATATGAGAAAAGGAGAAGAACACCCATCTCCGCTAACACCATCTAGCTCAAATCCCTCAAACTCATTATGTTATTTCATAATTAAAAAACTTATTGCAACTCAATGTTTAGCATCCTTATTATTATTATTATTATTATTATTATTATTATTATGTTAGGACATTCCTCAAACTGGTCTACTAAACTTTCCAAATTACATGTACGGTTTACTTTGGATTAGTGTTTGCATGGTCACCAGCTTTCCTGCTATATCCAGATGGCAACAAAAATCCAAACAACATTCATGTGGGTTTTTAACTTCGTTATTGTCTTTCAGTTATAAGTTAATTATTTTTGAAACAGTTTAAATGTTTTCATTTTTTTTTTGTTTTAAGTAAAACGTTGGTTACTCATTTCAATAGGGGATGAGACTTCCGAGGTCATTTATCGATACAAGCTCCACAACAAGCGCAAGAGTTGGTCAAGAAGATAGACCTGATTGTCTGGAAACTGAAGCGCCATGTACTTCCGCTAGAGTTGATGAAGAAATTCTGTTGGATAGACCAGATGAAAGGGAAACTGACGATGGCATTACTGGTACACCACAGGTAGTGCCATCATCGGATGGTGATGATATCATTGAGGAGTCAAAGTTGGGATGAAGTACAATTCGTTTGAAGATTTGTTGAGCTATTATAAGCATTATGCTAAAAAATGCGGGTTTGGGGTGATGACACAAATGAGTGAGAGATTAGAGGATCAAAGTGTCAAATATGTCACCCTTGGTTGTGCACGGGAGGGAAGGCCCGAAATAGGATTTTCAATGTCTCCAAGCCACGTCCGACGGGAAAGACAGACTGTAAGACAATGATTAATGCCTTAAGAGTCGAGAGAAAGATGCGGTTGACAACAGTCCATAATACACATAATCAAGGCCTCAACACACAGAAATCCCACTTCTTTCGATGTAACAGAGAAGTGAGTGAGACCGTTACAAGTGTCCTAGACACAAATGACTTAGCTGGCATCCGACTGAATAAGAGTTAGGGATCTCTTGTTGTTGGTGCAGGTGGCTTCGAGAACGTCCCATTTTTGGAAAATGATTGTTGCAATTACATCGATAAAGCACAACATCTATGAATTGGTGCAGGTGGTGTTGGAGCACTTCAAGATTATTTTATGAGGATGTAGTATAAGAATAACGGATTTTTTGCATCGATGGATTTAGGCAATGACAGGAGGTTAAAGAATGTTTTTTGTGCAGATCCACGCAGTCGGACAGCCTACCAGTATTTTGGTGATGTTGTCACATTCGACACCACATACCTGACGAATAGGTATGGGATGCCCTTTGCACCATTTGTTAGTGTAAACCACCATAAGCAGTCGATTCTTTTGGGAGTTGGGTTGATTTCCAGTGAGGACACAGAGACCTTTACACGGCTATTCCAAACTTGGTTGCAGTGTATGAACGATATAGTTCCAAAGGCTATTATTACTGATCAAGATAGAATAATGAAAAATGCAATTGTTATTGTCTTTCCAGAAACTCAACATAGATTCTGCATATAACATACTGAAGAAAGTCTTTAAGAAGCTTGGGTCGTATGATGCCAACATAAATGGGTTGAAAACTCAACTAATGAAATGTGTGTATAACACACAAACTATTGAGGAGTTTGAGAAATGTTGGACCGGGTTTATTAACACATACGACTTATATGAGAATGCGTGGTTGAAAAGTTTATATGTAAAGCGTAAGTATTGAATACCGGTATTCCTAAAAAAACACTTGTGGGCTGGAATGAGTACAACTTAGCACAGCGAGAGTATGAATACTTTTTCTTTACGGTTATGTTCATTCAAAGACAAACTTGAAGGAATTTGTCGACCAGTTTGATAGTGCACTGAGGAAGAAAATTGAGAATGAAAATTATACGGAATTCCAATAATTTAGCAGCACCATTCCCTGCGTATCTAAATCTCCAATTGAAAAGAAATTCCAAGAGTTGTACACTAACGCTAAATTTAGGAAAGTTCAGCAGCAAGTAATATGTGTACTTAATTTGGATCCATCTCTACGTACATTGGATGGTGTAATGAAGAGTTATTTGGTAGAAGATGAAATTCGTATTGAGGAGTTCACTAAACTGGTTACATACTCAGTGGAATTTAATTAAGAAGACTGTAATGCTAAGTGTTCATGTGGGTTATTTCAGATGAGGAGGATACTGTGTAGGCATATTTTGGTCGTATTCAAATCTAATGGTATAAAATTATTGCTAGACCAGTACATTCTAGACCAATGGAAGAAAGACATCAAGAGGAGATACACATTAATCCACAGTAGCTATGACGCAGGGGATTAGAGCTCAAATGGTAATAGATATTCAATTATGTTGAATATGTGTTATGAGATGATAACTTATACA
>NW_023350875.1:0-529 GCF_001411555.2 Juglans regia
CCCTCAGCCACAATTTGTTTCCGTTTTGGATGGTGCCTTAGAATAATCCAACAATAAAAGAAATTGAATGTTGCGAACTAGTTACTTCGATAGAGCTCATTTGCTTGCTTAATCTGAAAAATCAATAAATGAGATGTGAAATATATATAATACAATGTCCTATAAACAATGAAATGAAAATGATATTGTTTGTGCACCTTATCTTGCTCAGTAACCCCACTTGGAGACCTTCCTTCAATTTGAGCTACGGCCGCACAAAACTTATTTGTAGCATGTTGGATGGTAGACCATCTGTTTGTGAGAGAGTTAGAACTACGTTCACAAAATGTGGATTTTTTATTTTTCTCATAATATTTATGAACTCTAGTCCAAAATGAATGTTTAGATTGATCAACTCCATTGATTGGGGACAAACTAGTATTAAGCCAAGCTGACATTAGTAAGTTGTCATCTTTTGAACTAAAGTTACCTTGTCTAGATTTAGTTTTTCTAATAGTCCCTTGTTTTGGGTTGGGTGGAGCAACTTGGG
>NW_023350876.1:0-1855 GCF_001411555.2 Juglans regia
GTTGTGTTTGGATGTTGAAGTGAGTTGAGTTGAATTGAGTTGAGATGATAAAATATTGTTAGAATATTATTTTTTAATATTATTATTATTTTAGAATTTGAAAAAGTTAAATTATTTATTATATTTTGTGTTGGAATTTGAAAAAATTATAATGATGAATTGAGATGAGTTGAGAGGAGTTCATCAACCAAATGAAGCCTAGTCTTTACCACTACGACCGAATAGAGAGAGTAGAGAAGAAATACAAATGAGCCTTCAAGTTGAACAGAGAGATTCTAAAGTGTCAGGAAACAGGAGCTATGATCCCTAAAGAGCACTTTTGGTTCTTTTTTTTTTGATAATTTCGAAAGCATTCATATTTATCACAGTGCAAATGGTTTGCATTATATACGATTGTGCTTTTCTCCATGTAAAACAACATTTTCAAAACCACATCAACTGATATTTTTACTTTTGATTTAATATTTTGTATCTTTTTTAGATCATTTGATTTTGTCTATTCCAATCGAGTAAGTCAATAGCTGTTTAGAACATTAGGGATCAAGATGAAATCTTTTTTCTATACATAACTTTTATGGTTTTTCTTGCAAGGGAGTCAGAGGTAGTTTTTCTTTTTCATTTCTTAAGGTGGTAGTGGGTTGTGAGATTGCAGAAAATCAATCAAATGTTGAGGACACAATCAATGATATTAATAGCAAGGGAAAGAAACAATTTTTTTATATCTGAAGAAGTTTTTTTGTAGTACTCATACTCGTATAACAAGAGTCATACCTTGAGAAAAGGCAATGAAACCAAATTGTTGAGACAACAGACCGATCATCAAAAAAATCATTAATATACAGAAACTCAATAAAACCAACAAATCATTAAGAGAACAGATTTGTATATAGAAACTCTCCATATGCTGTAAAATCTCACAATCATGCACCCATGCAAACTCATAAACCCATATTCTGAGAAGAAAAAATTTGTACTTTCCTGCATTTTGGAGAGAGAGAGAGATTCCAAGAAAGCAAACATATTTCACCCATATATTATGTGAATCGGTATAGTACTCACGTAAACTCCTACAACCATATTCTAAGAAAAAAAAGTTCAACCTTTCATGTATTTTGGAGAGAGTGAGAGATAGAGAGAGAGAGAGAGATTTCAATATTTACCTCAACAATGAGAGCAAAACTTGAAGTTGGATGATTGGTGATGGAAGCAGTGAGCGTAGTTGAGGAAGAAGGCTCTGCTTCTATATTTGGAGCCAAGAAACGTAGAAAGTGTGGGAAAGAGATAGAGGGTCTGAAATGAGAATAAAAGAAATATGAAGGAATGCGAAAACGAGGACGAGAAGGAAATAGAAATTAATTAAAATATTTTACAAGTATGAACAAGATCATGTAGATGTAGCAGGATCACTGTATCAAAATGTAAAATATTTGTAAAATACAAGATTTGATTGAGTTCTTTTTTAACAACATTTCTTTATATTTGAAGAAAAATCTATTTTACAAGAGTGCTCTTAAGCACAAGTGGATAAAGTTGGGTGGGATAATATCATAGTAGCACTCCTTAATATAATATTAGAAAAATTTTAGACATAAGTATCAGATCCATCCTGCACACCTATTTAAAAATATATTATTTTATCTTTTTACTTACGTAATGAAAATGATTTCAGACATGTTTGTAAGTAAAATATAATAAAAAAATAAAATGACATTTTTAAATGAGTATCCACGATGTAAGGCTTATTGGGTGCTGTTTCGTTGGTTAATTGATATTGCCAGAAAAGGGCATTATCGTCAATTCGAATACGTTATCGGTTATCCCCCACACCTGCTCAATCCATCCCTTCAGGCTTTCA
>NW_023350877.1:0-213 GCF_001411555.2 Juglans regia
TCTCTATATTTCTGTATTACACAGTGGTCTATATATATACAAATGAGTGTGGAATATTCGGTATAACAGAAAGTTATTCGTGGGACACGTATGCAACAAATAAAGTTCTAGACTATTCTTCACGAGGGATTGCTGCATTTGCTGAGGATGGAGTGATATTTCTTATAACTCTCATGTTATCATTGATTTAATCACATTTATCAAACTGCTCCT
>NW_023350878.1:0-232 GCF_001411555.2 Juglans regia
ATCATAAGTACGAAATAAAAAACCCTATATAAAAAACCAATTTAAAACTTGTCAAGACAATAATATTTAAGGCCCATTTCTTTCTTTCTTTTTTTTTTTAAAAAAAGCTTTCAAATTTTCAATGTAGAATACAAAATTATTTAGATCCGAAGTCTTTTGCTATCTGTCTACGCGATATATATATATATATATATATATATATATATATATATATATTATATATTATATTATA
>NW_023350879.1:0-2491 GCF_001411555.2 Juglans regia
GTTTTTTGTTTTTTGTTTTTTTTTTTGTTTTTTTGGGGCCCAAATTTAATCTAGGCCAGTACTCGGATGACTAAACCAGGATATAGCAAGGCCGGGTTCTGGGTTTTACCGGATTTTAAACCTGATACCCAGGTTTCTTTTTTATTTATGAACCTACGGTTTCTTTTTTAAAATCCGGATTTGTCTCGGTCCCCCCTGGCGCCCTTCTCTCTCTCTCTCTCTCTCTCTCTCTCTCTCTCTCTCACACACACACACACACACAATTCGAAGAAACCCTAGCCTCCCTCCCTCAGTGTCGATGAAGAAACCCCATCATCCTCGTGACCCCATCATCGTCGTTGCTGACTCGCCTCATCCTTGTGACCCAATGTTTGTTCTCTGTGATTTGGGTCCGTTTTATTCCGATTTTGGTCTGTTTTGTTACGGTAAGACAATGCTATTTGCTTATGTTTCTTCTAACCCTCGAACTCTCTCTCTTTTCGCCCTCTCTATCTTGCGTCGTCAAATGCTTTGGAATGACGAAGATGAAATGCCACGGCTTATGTAGCTTTTGTTCAGGTAAGATCTGGATTTTTTTTTTGTTAAACATGGGTGTAAAAGTATATGCTATTAGTTTGATAGATCTGGATTTTTTTGTTTTGTTTTGTTATTTTACTAGTAAAATGGTTAGATAACGCGCCCTTTCTACAAAAGATTACAGTTTCTCATTTGGCCTTAAGTCTTTTTAATGGCCACTGCTAAAAAAGTTAACAAATTAATTAGTTGTTTATAGCCTTAGTTATTCTTAACATAAATTTAGTTTTTCATTTTGATATTTTGCTAGATCTGCTATTTTTTCTGGTCTGTTGATTTTGGGTTTATTTTGATGTGAATGTTTGAATGGAGTAATTTTTGTGTGGTGTTTTTATGAGTTAGATCTGGATTTGTGAGACCTAGGAGGGAGACGAGTGAAAATATCCATAACCAAAGAGTCATTTATGAGTTAGATCTGGATCATGGGCATACAACTTCTGCTTTGTTTAATGCTTTATGCTTGATACTCATTGCTTTATGCTCTAATAAGCTCAAAAATTTCCTTGGTACTCCATTGCTTTATGCCTTCTTTTATGATAATGTCATTTATGTGATGAATTGAGCCTCCTTGCTTACTAATATGCATTACTCAGGAGCCATTATTATGCTGCCACATTTAGTAACTAATTAATTTTCTTTTTTGGTTGAATTTTGCATTGCCTCATCATAGCTTAGATTGTTGGGTGGGAAGGATATGGTATGTATCCCACAAGTCTTGTAAAAACAGTTGGGTGGGGTTGTCGGTGTCATGAGTATGAATTGTGACATTTTCTCTTCTGTGAATTGTCACTATTTTTCATCTAATATTAGCTTCTTCTTGTTCCAGTTAATAGTAAACCTGATTCGGTTTTCTTTACTTTAGTGTCATGAGTCTTACTTTCAATTGCTTTCTTTTTATATGATATGGAATGCAACAACACCTTGAACTTGAAGGGGAAACTTTGTTTACTTGGCATAAACATGTCCAAGTGTGGTGAGAGATCAAATGTAAGACTGTTCATCCAGGCTGGGTTTTTGCTCGACCCAGTCCGAAACCCAGATACCCAATTCTAAATGCTGATATTTTTCAGCTAGCACTAGTTTATATTTGTTTGTCTTTTCTGAGTTGGGGACAAGTCATCTTGCAATAGTCAATTTTAAAGATGTGTAGAGCATAGAAGTTTTACAAAATCCTATTTATAAAGGTATTCCCAAAAATCTATAGATGCTAATTTCTGTTCAATATGGTGATAATTAAAGTTATACATAGTTGTTTAATTTTGTACTAATTTTATGATTTTGTAATTGCATTGTACATTTTAGTATTTTTCTTTTTTTTGTATTAGCCCCTTATCTAGTAATTTTGTACTGACCTTTTTTTCTTATAGAATGTGCAGGATCTCTCTGTTAGATCACTTGAAGTTGCTACTTGCCGAAATTATTTTGTAATTCATATCTTGTAGTTTTGTATTTTACAATGTAATGTAATGTGTAAATAACAAAATAGTGTAATATGTAATGGATTGCATGCATTGTAGTTTTTCGTTTTTATATATTTTTATTATTCTGGAAAATGTTAGTATTATGCTTTTTAATGATGACTTGAGTTGTTTTAAAAAAATATATGCTTTTATAAAAAATTATGATTTTCAACACTTTTTTTAAATTTTTTTAATAAATATAGAAGAATTATGCTTTTCAACATTTTAATTATAGTCTTATATATATATATATATATATATATATATATTAAAAGAGCTCCTAAACGCTTTATATGGAATTTAAAAAAAAATCTCAAATTTTTGAATTTTAAAAATTTAGATTCATCCGAATTTCAACCAGGGTCTAATCTGAACCAATTGATCTAAATTTCGACCCGAATTTAAAACCTGAGTTTCGATCAAAGTATACTCAAATTTTCATGTCGAAATCCGGATCA
>NW_023350880.1:0-8526 GCF_001411555.2 Juglans regia
TATATAAATAAAAAATAAAATCACTATTATATATAAATAAAAAATAAAATCACTAAAATATATAAATAAAAAATAAAATCACTATAATATATAAAAAATAAAAAATAAAATTACTATAATATTTATCACTATTAAATAGAAATAAAAAATAAAATCATTATAATATATAAATAAAAAATAAAATCATTATAATATTTATCTCTATTATATATAAATAAAAAATAAAAACACTAAAATATATAAATAAAAATAAAATCACTATTATATATAAATAAAAAATAAAATATTATAATATTTATCACTATTATATATAAATTAAAAATAGAATCACTATAATATATAAATAAAAAATAACATTACTATAATATTTATCACTATTATATATATATATAAATAAAATCATTATAATATTTATCACTATTATATATAAATTAAAAATAAAATCATTATAATATTTATTATTATTATATATAAAAAAGTAAAATAAAATCACTACAATATTTATTAATATTAAAAAATCACCATAATAAAATCATTATAATATTTATTACTAAAAATGAAATCACTATAATATTTATGGAACCAACATATTTTTCAACCATCTATTCAAAAGTCAACAACTCAACATAATTCACACATCCAAACAACTCAAAATACTCTTAATGGGACCCACAAACTCACTCCAATCTCTACTCATAACTATTCACAAACATTCTATAATACTTATCACTATTATATATAAATAAAAAATAAAATCACTATAATATTTATCACTATTAAATATAAATAAAATAAAATCACTATAATATTTATCAATATTAAATAAAAATAAAAATAAAATCATTATAATATATAAATAAAAAATAAAATCACTATAATATATAAATAAAAAATAAAATCACTATAATATGTAAATAAAAAATATTTATCACTATTATATATAAATAAAAAATAAAATCGCTATAATATATAAATAAAAAATAAAATCACTATAATATATAAATAAAAAATAAAATCACTATAATATATAAAAATAAAATCACTATTAAATATAAATAAAAAATAAATCATTATAATATATAAATAAAAAATAAAATCACTATAATATATAATAAAAAATAAAATCACTATTATATATAAATAAAAAATAAAATACTATAATATTTATCACTATTATATATAAATTAAAAATAAAATCACTATAATATATAAATAAAAAATAACATTACTATAATATTTATCACTATTATATATATAAATAAAATCATTATAATATTTATCACTATTATATATAAATTAAAAATAAAATTATTATAATATTTATCATTATTATATATAAAAGTAAAATAAAATCAGTACAATATTTATTAATATTAAAAAATCACTATAATAAAATCATTATATTATTTATTACTAAAAATAAAATCACTATAATATTTATGGGACCCACACATTTTTCAACTACTTAAAAGTCAACAACTTAATATACTTCACACATTCAAACAACTCAAAATACTCTCAATGGGACCCACAAACTCACTTCAATCTCTACTCATAACTATTCACAAACATTTTCAACACTTCTCTCATCCCACTATCTTCTCCTGAAATTTAATTAATAACGGTTCAACCATCCTTGCCTTAAAACGCCCTACAAACAGAGGAGCACCCAAGTACCAAGTCGAAAGCTTTCCTTCTACAAAACCAGTTGTCCTCGGCAAGTTCAGTCTCCTCTTCAAACAAATTTTATTAGAGAAAAACATTGCTATCTAACTTTTCTCTATTTATTAACTGACCAAACCAATCAGCATACAATTCTAATGTCTAGATGAGCTGCTTCATCGACTTTCTCTCCCCATTAGTAGAAACTAATAAATCATCTCCATATAGTAAATGTGAAATCAACGGGGCACCAAGAGGATGAAAAAATCTCCCCACCTTCCCATTTGCAAAACTACTTTTTAACAACTGAGTAAGAACCTCCTCCATGATAATAAACAAATACGGGAACAAGGGATCCCCTTGATGCAAACCCCTCTTTGGTTGAAAAAAACCCTTATATGTTCTGTTCATCATAATAGAAAACCATGGCAAACTAATACACTCTTCCACCAAAGAACAAAATCTTTAATTAAAACCGAAAGCTTTTAACAAATTTATAAGAGAGATTCAGTCCACTCTATTATAGGCCTTCACCATGTCAATTTTCAACATCACATTACCTCCATTCACTTTCTTATTGATAGACTGAACCATCTCCTGGGCCAAAGTAATATTCTAAAAAATGGTTCTCCCTAAAATAAAAGCTCCTTACTCAAAAGATACCATACAAGAAAGAAATCTCGTTAAACGGTTCACTAAAATCTTCAAAATTTTTTTATAAGCCACTGAACACTAGCTTATAGGCCAAGATTTCTCAAAACTACCAGGCTTACTAACTTTTGGAATTAAAACAATAAAGGATGAAGAGTAAAACCTTGGCAAAGCAGTACCAAAAAAAAATAAAAAATCTTTAGCTGCCTCCAACACGTCATCTTTCACAATATCCCAACAAGCAATATAAAAAGCTGACCCAAATCCATCGGGACTCGGGCTACTTTGTTGAGGTATGAACCATAAAGCCTCTTTCAACTCACTCGCATCCGGCTTTCTACATAGAATCTCATTATCATCCATAGAAATAACCTCCGTTACAATCTGAGACAAATCACCCTGCAAAATTGCACGTGAACCAGAAAGGAAATTTGGAAGTGCCGCACAACACCCAAATGAACTTCCTCTAGCGTCTTCAACTCTTTCCCCATTCGGTAAACTCATTAAACAAATGGTCAATCTCTTTCTTCTCATACTTGCAACTACATAGAAAAACTTGGAATTCTAATCGCCAACTTGAATCCATTTTTTATTTGCAATCTGAGCTAGATGACTCTCTTCATTATGCTCCAAAAACTTCAACTATGCCTTCAAAACAAGCAGATCCAGTTCCAATTCTTTATCAAAATTCACCTGAAGCTGCTCCTCTACCCTCTTAATTCTTTCTTCAAACTCAGAAATAGTATTTTCCACATGGCCAAAAACTTCCTTGTTCCAGCTTTTCAAACACTTTCATTTTTTTAACTTTGCCATGTGTTTAATCAACCCCCTATCTGAAACTGGTTGCTTCCAGGAATTCGCCACACACTCCAAAAAAGATGAATGTTGCACCCACATTTGCTGAAAATGGAAAGGTGCAGCTCCATATCTTCTATCCACATTTGAACCTTGAATACACATGGGCCTACGATCCAAAGACTTCTGAGATAAATATTCCAAGAACATCGATGGAAAATCCCTTAAAAAATGTGCATTAATAGCCGCCCTATCCAGTCTTGCCCAACTTATAGCATGACCCTCCTGACCATTTGACCATGAGAATTTTCTACCCTTTGAATGAAGTTCTAACAGCCCACAGACATCCAAACACCGATTAAAATCAACCATCAACACCATCAATCTCTGATTACCCTAATACGCTCTCCATCCTCCCTAATCACATTAAAATCCCCCAATACCATCCATGGTTTATCACCACACTGGAATGCATCAAGAGACTGCCATAACTCACGTCTCTCCAAATAGTTACACTTTACATAAACAAATGAAATGAACAGCTTCTGATTTGCAACATCAAAGTACCCTGTAATAAATTGATCAGACATATCTACAATATCTACAAGAATATCCTCTTGTCATAACAACCATATTTTACCCCCCATAGCTTCACTAGAACATAAATTATTGAAGCCCAACATACTAGCCAATCTTACTAACTTATCCTCCCTTGCAAATGGTTCTGAGATACCAACAATAGAAGGCTTGTACTTCTTAATCAAACACTTTAGTCTCTTCCTAGACGTGCCAATACCACGCACGTTCCACACTAGGAGATTTCTGATCATAAATTAAATTTGGAAGGCCGGGACAAAACCCGCTGAGATTGGCGCATCACAATACCTGATTTATTTTTTGATCGACTCTGAGATTTTCGAGCATCACTCTTAGGCTGTGTTTGGTTACTGAGTTCAGCTGAGTTCAGCTAAGTTTAGTCTAATTTTAAGCCGAGTTTAACATCTAAATACTCAAATCTCAAATTACAAAATTCATCCTAACTCAAAACCCTTTTACATATGGGACTCACAATCTTTTTCAACTTAAAACATCTTTATATGTGGGATCCACAACTTTTTTCAATTTTTCATAAAAATTACTAAACTCATCTCAACATCTAAATACACTTTAAACTCAGTTTAAATAGGTTCCACATAATTCTCTTTACTACTCAACTCACTATTATTCATAAAGAACTCAACTCAACTGAGCTCAGTTCACCATCCAAGCGCAGCCACAAACTCATATCCCTTCTCTTTCGAAAACTGTATCAATGCATCCTCATCTTCATATTTCAAAAAATGGTCTGCCTGAGCACCAACTACACCATCTGCCTCACCCCTGCTTTCCAATGCAAACAATTCGTTCACTGCCATAGAAGAACCCCCTCCTCCCAAGCCACCCTATTACCTTCATCTAATAAAATAAAATCAACCACAGGAGGGGCCACCAACTCCTGATTGTTTTTCTCATTAACACCATGAATAGGACTCTCCTCCACAATTTCCCCCACCTCAACATTCTTTACTTTTTCCACCACAACAGGAGCTTTCATATTCTCAGAAGTCTCCCCTGAAATAACAACATTTTGAACCACTCCCTGCTCATTAACCACAGCTGCACCATTTATCATCACTCTGTTTTGTTTCTGATTTTCCTCAAAACCATTTTTTTCATTCTCTATCTGAACTGATTTTTCCTTGACAGAATGCTTTTCACGCCAGATTTTTTGTCCTACTCTAGTTTTCACCGATTCCTTCCTCTCCTCTTGTCCTCGAACAAAACTCTGACCCATTCTATACACCACTTCAGTATGCCCCTGACGTCTACACTTTGAGCAATAGAAACCCAATTTTTCATATTTAACATACTCCCAAATCTTCTTATGCGCCACCAAAATCGGGAATCCCTACACCAGATTAGTAAATAAGTCCATCTCAACACAAATTATGGCACCTGTCACCCTCGTTCTATTCAACGTTGCATTATTAGTACCCAAATAAAGCCCAAATTTGGTAGCCAAAATCTATAGACAATCCCGACCATACATGTGCATCGGGAGGCTAGGTAAAAAGATCTATTGTGTTTCCATGGAAGGTTCCTCATTTAGATCAAAATCCTTAGTCCACCAAAAAATTCGAAATCTGCACCCTTCAATAATTCGACCTTCTCTAGCCCATCCATGCACAAAATCCCTCTCAGAATTCATTTGAACCAAAACATGAAAATTTTCCATGAAACTAACGTAGGAATCTCCAAAAGTCCCCAGGTTTTAACAATTTCCAATCGAACGACATAAATTGAAGGCCTCATGTGAATAAACTTCAACACCAAAGCAAAACGAAATTCCTCGGCAGCCTTATTCATCTTCGCCTTTGAAAAAACAAAGCCCAATTCGCCGTCAACATCCACTGGGTATCGCATGCTCAACTTAAATGCCAAAGATCCAGGAGGCTTAGACAAAACTTGTGCATATGACTGTTGCAAACTTCTCACCTTCCCACTCTGAATACCCCCTGCATCATCCAGAGCACCGCCCAAATGAACATCCTCTGGCACCAAATGCACCAGAGGACCCACGAACGCCGCCATGCGCATAGCCCTAGAAAAAACTAGGTCAAAATGCAAACAAGACAGATCAAAAAAAAAAAAAAACCAAAAATTGCCTTTTTTTTAAGCTTTGAGTCACTTAGTTCAGCAGGTCATCTCAACTAATTGCAAATAGAATTAAAAAAGTGCTGCCATTTATTAATTTTGAGTCACAATGACCTTTTGTTTTTGGGAGGATAACTAATAATGTATTGGTGGCTTATGAGCTTGTGAACTATTTGAGACATAAAAGGAAAAATAAAATATATGTCTTTAAAATTGAATATTAGTAAAACTTGGTTTTACTAATAGCTTTGTGAAGTTAATTATAGAGTGTGTCAGAACTATTTCTTTTTCAATTTTGGTGAATGGTTTACCGCATGATCCTATTTTTCCTAGTAGAGGGATAAGGCAAGGGAATCCATTATCCCCTTACCTATTCCTTCTATGTAGAGAGAGCTTAGGTGGTCTTTTAAAGTCTGTTGAGAGCGATAGCACAGTCAAAGGGATGCGAGTTTATAAAGGAGCTTCTATGATTAATCATCTTTTTTTTGCTGATGATAACATCATTTTCTGTAACGCTGATGTTAGTACTACTAGAAACATTCAGTCTATACCAGAAAAATATGAGTTTGCTTCTGGTCAGAAAATTACTAAAGAAAAAACTGCTATGGTTTTTTCAAGAAATCTAAAAGAGGACAGTCAAAGAGAGCTTCTGAGTGTGTGGGGTGTTAGCTCTTTTCAACAGTATGAAAAGTACCTAGGCTTGCCTAACATGGTAGGTAGGTTAAAATCGAGGGCTTTTGCTGAGATTAAGAATAGAGTGTGGAGTAAATTATAGAGTTGGAAGGAACATTTGCTTTCACAGGGAGAAAGATAAGTGCGTATTAAAGTTGTTGCTTTATACATAGCCACATATGCTATGAACTGTTTTAAAATACCAGCTAGTTTCTGTAAAGATTTGGAGACGATGATAGCAAAGTTTTGGTGGGGCAAAAAAATAATGGGAAAAAATTGCATTGGATGATTTGGGACCTTATGTGTCAATCTAAGTTTAAAGGAGGAATGAGTTTCAAAGATTTACAGTTTTTTAATATGACTTTATTGGCTAAGCAAGGATGGAGGATTTTACAAACTGAGGGTACCCTATTGCACAAAATTTTTAAAGCAAGATACTTCCCAAAAGAAAATTTTGTTGAGTCTAAGCTAGGACCAAATCCCTCTTATGCATGGAGAGGGATATGAGAAGCCAAAAATTGGTTGATGAAGGGTTGTAGATGGAGAGTAGGGACAAGAGAAAACATTAACATTTGGAGGGATGTATGGATTACTGGCCATAAGCCTTTGGTGGAGGAAATGATATTAAGGGAAGGAACTCATTTGGAAGAGACAGTGGATACTCTCATTGATTCAGAGACCAAAGGGTGGAAGGAGGATCATATTAGAGTTCTTTTTAATCCAATAGTAGCTTCTGATATTCTGAAATTAAGGCTTTCATCAAACCAATATGAGGATAAATGGATATGGACAGAAGAAAAGAGTGGCAATTTCAGTGTTAGAAGTGCTTATCGACTAATTCAATATCAAAGCAACAACATTGTTGGGGAAAGTTCGAGCAGTACAGATCAAAAGAAGTTGTGGAGGATGCAGGTCCCAAAGATAATTAAGACTTTTACATGGAGTGTCTGTTCAGATATATTGCCAACACTTGAGAAAGAATAGAGCAAAGGTGGAAGATAGATGCTGTTACTGTAAGGTACTCCCAGAAGATGTTCATCATGCCTTACTTTCTTGTCCTTCATTCAGAGACTTATGGAAGAATTATGTGTCAGTTATGCTGCAACTGACTTCATACATGGATTGTTTGGATGTGATTACATTTATTCTGGATAGAGGAACCAATTCAGACTTCACTATGTTTTTTCTAATAACTAGGGGATTGTGGTTTAGACGTAATAAGATGCGAATGGAATAAATTTTGATTCAACCAAGTCAAGTTCTAAACCATGCTTTGTCTTTGCATAAATCTTTTAATGATCTTAGGAGCTCCTCAACTCAAATTGCTAAAAGAATGTGTTGTTAGGAACCTTCTCCCAGAGGTTTTCTTAAGTTGAATGTTGATGGCACCATGTTTTCAGATTTGAGAAAAGCTGGTGTGGGTGTGGGTGTGGGGTGGGTGTGGTACTTCGAGATGACAAAGGAAAACTAGTAATGGCTGCAAGTAAGATGAAAAATGAGGTTGAGAATCCAACTACCATTGAGCTGTTGGCTTTACTACGAGGACTACAACTATGTGTCCATTTGGGCTTTTCAAAACTTCTTGTTGAAAGTGATTTTTTTTGGCCGGTCCAAGAGTTGAGAGATGATCAAGATTCATTTTCAGCATATGGAAATCTTATTAAGGAATCAAAGAGTTTGCTACAACATTTTTAGGAGGTTGAAATCCAATATGTACATCGTATGGGGAATGAGGTAGCACATAGATCAGCTCGTTATGCTTGGAATGTTGATAATATTTCTATGTTGTGGGAGAATTGTAATACCCTGCTCCTTCTTCTTACGTACGTTTCTTCTTTCTGACGTATGTTTCGTCTTTATGATGTAAGCAAATCCCGAAGGCAGAGATTTTTGTAAATTGTCTGCCCCTTCTATCTAGCGACTGCGAGACACGTTATGCATGTCGAACCATGATGGCGTGTCTCGAAAGATATCATGTGACTTCTAGGGCACGCCCAGTGTTTTAAATATGCTGAAAATATTTATAAGGAGTATTTCCAGTATTGTTGAATT
>NW_023350881.1:0-35222 GCF_001411555.2 Juglans regia
CAGCTAACGTGTGGTTGTTATAAATAATGTGCACTCTTTTTTGAAAAAAAAAAGGTTGTTGCTATAGTCATCGGTAGTAGATGAACCCTATCCTGAAGAAATGAAGGCCGCACAGCTAACGTGTAGTTACCCATAACATCCCGTACCATATCTCTTACTTATGTAAATGAACATGTGATCACATTAATGATATTTGACTTGTGACAATGAAGATGTGATGCATGTTTACGGTATTTATTACCTTTCATGATTTTGATTGATTGCCCATCTTTTAATTGTACGTACGTAATCGTTTGGAACGAGGCCAAATGGGCATCATATGCATGCATGCAGCTGAAACTGGAAGAAATCTTATTGGATCATGCAGTACTCTTCCTCGCCAGCTGTAATATGCACTGGCAATAGTCTTGCATCTTATTGGAGCAAGTCGTCCTCTTCGCCATTAAATTAGATTAGACAGTGTAACAACCATTGACAAGTTGTCCATTGACGGCGAAACAAGCCCAAGACTATTCAATCCGGCTGTGTGCAACTGTAGCAACAAATATTATAAATATAACTGCTACACAACTTAGACTTCAATTACTTAGCTTGACAGTAAAAGCCATGTGCATTTTATCACCTTGCTCGTGAGCATATAAAACAAGTACTACAATTTACTTTAATCACCGTGAATAATCATGAAAATGCCTGTCAAACAATTAATTAAGGAGAAATGATTTATATGTGTAAGTTTCACACATTCTATTTAAAAAAAATGAATAAATTTAAGATCTACATAACAAAATATACTTTTTTAATAATAGATCTAACTTTTTTCATATGGAGAATACAAACTTTCACATTATAAAATTATATCTAGCATCACTCTTAATTAAGCAAATCAACCTCTCCATAATTCCAAAAACATAATATTGTCAGAATGTGCTTAATTTTTAAGTTTAGCGTAATTGGATACGGCAATATCTTGACACACGTATATTTGAGATATATTAAATATAAACTAATTTACTTTGAGAAGCCCTTTGTCAAAAAATTAAATATAGCATGGTATCGGAGCCATGTTAACAACCATGTTTGCAGTCCGCCACGTCATTAGTTATGTCTGCTTCTACATTCTCAGCATTCTTCCACTGCCTCTGTCTTCTCTGGTTGTGCCTTGTCACCGTTATCTAGATGTTGCTCACTATCGCCAAACATATGTAATCGTTGAAAGGACTACCACGTCTGCAGTCTGCTACGTCAGCAACCATGTCTACTTTGTCCTTCTCGGCATTCCTCTGCTACCTGTCTTCATGGCTGATCCTTGCCACCGTTCAGGCGTTTCTCACTACTATCAGACATCATATGTAGATGCTACAAGGACTACTACAAAATTTCTTAATCACTATGCCACATCAGCACAATAAGACTTAGTTTCGTTATTTGGTTGACAATCTCAAGTTGGTTTTTTATACACCTTGCATTTGAGGGGGCTGATAGTGTATATGTGAGTGTGTTAATTATGTGTATGAATATGAGTCTGACATTTCTTGAGTGAGACTTTTGTATTGTCTTAATCTCTTATATAAAAGCTATATTAAACTATATTAAAAGATGCACCATGATGTAGAGAATACAATTCTAACAACATGCATGTGATGTTATATAAGTAAATCAGTTATATAAATATAAACACTAACTTCAAACGTGTTGTATTTTTGAGCTGGATTTTGTGGAGGGTTAAATTCAATGTTGTTGTAGCATGGGGCAGTGTCTTATAACAGGTTATAGATTGGTTATGGACCTTCGTAGCAGAGGAGCCTTTCTCTTTAAATTATTATCACTACAACAGAATGTGCCTTTTGTGACAAAGGAAACTGTCACCAAAAAAGGACAAACCGTCACTAAACATATTTGGTGACAGTTTGAAACCGTCACCACAACCGTCACCTAAAGTGCGTCACAGAAAACATTTGGTGACGCTTTACTGTTCAACCGTCACAAAATATATTTTTAGTGACGGTTGGAAGTGTTCCGTTTGGTACAACGTTCGAACGTTCATATTTTTGTGATGGTTATAAACTGTCACAGAAAATAACGTTCGGACGTAAAATAAAACGTTCGGACGTTATACCCGACCGATTGGCGTTCGAATGAGATAATTTGACGTTTGCTGAATATCGTTCGAACGTATCATATTTACATTCGGACGTTCACCCGACCGATTGGCGTTCGAATGAGAGAATTTTATGTTCGTTGAAAATCTTTCGAACGCAATATATTTACGTTCGAATGTTAATGCGTCCGAACGTTAACTACAATAAACGTTCGAATATTTGTTCGAACGTAAACGTAAATGTTCAAACGTAGCGTGTATAATGTTCGGACGTTATTTCGAATGTAAACGAATGAGCGTTCGAATGCAAGTTCCTTGTTCGAACGTTAATCGCTTTACCGTTCGAACGGTTTGTTCATTTTAGCGTGAATACGTTCGAACGATCAAATTGTATTTACGTTTGAACGTTTGTTTTGTGAACCAAAGTTCGAACGATTTTTATTTACATTCGAACGTACAGATCAGAAATACTAATTTCATAAAATTTAAAAACATAATACCAATGTTATATCATATTTCATACCCAATTAATAATAACAATGTCTTATAAAAGCACAAAATTAGATATTAAAACTAGTCAGAAATATTGATAAAATTTATTTCTTCTTTTTCCCTCTCCCACGGGGATTCTGTTGCAACGACATAACACGCTCCAGTTGCACCATCATCTCTCGTTGCACTTGCTCTTGCACTTCACTGCGTATTCTTTCCTCTTGGTCTCTCTGTTGGTCCTGCAAACGCGTCTCTAAATGAGACTGTCGTTCTAAGAGAGACTCTAACTCTTGCTGTCTCGACCTCATATACTCATTAAGTATATTTACTTAATTCCAACTCTACTTATTTAGTAGGTTCAAGACTTTTTTATTGAAGAGTATTTTAAAGGTTATATTAAAATTTTAATTATTATCATTCTTAAAGTATAATTTTAATTGTTATACTTAAATTTCAAAAGTTTTAATATAATTTTAAATATTATAATTCTTAAAGAGTTACTTTTATTTGTTATTACTTAATTTCAAATTATATTATCAATATTTAATTATTACTATTCTTAAAGTTTCTTATTTTAATTATCATACTTAAATTTCAAAGGTTATAATATAATTTTAATTATTATAATTCTTAAAGAGTTACTTTTATTTGTTATTACTTAATTTAAAATTATATTATCAATATTTAATTATTACTATTCTTAAAGTTTCTTATTTTAATTATCATACTTAAATTTCAAAGGTTATAATATAATTTTAATTATTATAATTCTTAAAGAGTTACTTTTATTTGTTATTACTAAATTTGAAATATTATTATCACAATATTTCAAATTTATATTTCAAGATATTCCCAATAACTCACAAACTATTTACAAACTATACAAATAATAATCACAATATATTCACAATAACATTGTATATATTCACAAAACATGTATTAATAAAGCTTAAGGACAATATATTTGTAACAATGTAAACATATTCAAACGTCATTCACAAATAATAATTTAAATTGCTCAAGTTCATATCACAATATATTCACAATAACACAATATATTCACATAATATATTGTCACATGTATTAACATATTCACAAAATAATATACCACATGTATTAACATATTCCATATCACAACAAACTTTACAATAATTCACAAACTATTTACAAACTATACAAATAATAATCACATTATTTCAAGAGTAAGCATAAAATCACATGCAACAACATATTGATAAAGTTTAGAAATATACCTAGCACTCACATTGTTCTAGCCTCTTACAAATCAAAATCTTCCAACTTCCCAAAACAACAAATCCTTCAAAAAAATACAATACTAATTTATTAGAAATATTCTATAACAAAAACACAATATAAATATCATAAAATTCATAAAAGGACAATAAATTAAAATTTTTTCTTACCAAGACTCAACTCTCTCTCACTCTCTAACTCAACTCTCTCTCACTCTAATCCTCTCTCTCTCTCTCTCTCCTGCAGAGCCTCGGGCCATAAGGAATTTCTAACCCTCTCACTCTCTGTTGCGTGCACGGGAGAAGAAGAAATGATATATTTCTCCCGTGCGCGTACTGATTATGTTCTAATATATAAGTTCATACGTTCGAACGTTTAAGTTGTACGTCCGAACGTTATATTTTAAAATTTTCCCGCCCAGAACGTTTGGACGTTTAAAATACACGTTCGAACATAACCTTATTCTAATGTAACATAAAATGTAGCGGGAAAGTTCCCGCACTTTCCTTCCCTATGTTCGAATGTAGCACAATTTTCCGTTTGAACGTTCTAAGATTTTCAGATGAACGTTCGAACGTCTAACTAAGACGTCCGAACGTACATTTCATCAAAGTGTTGCCATATTTGAGCGGGAAATATCCCGCACTAATTTAACTAACGTTCGGACGTTAACAGATTTGGCGTTCGGATGTACATAATTTTCTGGTGATTTTCATTAATTAACGTTCGCACGTATAGTATAAATGTCCAAACGTCTGAATAATCACGCAGATACCTTAATCGAGCGGGAAATTTCCCGCTCTTGGTTTAACGTTCGAACGTTAACTTGAAAGGTTCGAACGTACTATTCCTACTATACTTATTAAATGAGAACATAAATCATGTATATAATATATAAACTATACCATATATATATATATATATAAATCTTAATGATATATATATTAAATTGTTATTTATTAAATTCTAACTTATATACTAACTTATAATATAATATATATATTTCATTGTATATATCTATAACTATATACTACATTGTATAGTATGATAGCATAATACTTTAAATGAGAACATAATTGTATATAATATATAAACTATACTATATATATAAATCTTAAGGATATATATTAAATTGTTACTTATTAAATTTTAACTTATATACTAATTTATAATATAATATATATATTATATTGTATATATGTATAACTATATACTACATTGTATAGTATGATAGCATAATACTTTAAATGAGAACATAAGTGTATATAATATATAAACTATACTATATATATAAATCTTAAGGATATATATTAAATTGTTACATATTAAATTCTAACTTATATACTAACTTATAATATAATATATATATTACATTGTATAAATCTATAACTATATATTACATTGTATAGTATGATAGCATAATACTTTAAATGAGAACATAAGTGTATATAATATATAAACTATACTATATATATAAATCTTAAGGATATATATTAAATTGTTACTTATTAAATTCTAACTTATATACTAACTTATAATATAATATATATATATTACATTGTATATATCTATAACTATATACTACATTGTATAGTATGATAGCATAATACTTTAAATGAGAACATAACTGTATATAATATATAAACTATACTATATATATAAATTTTAAGGATATATATTAAATTGTTACTTATTAAATTCTAACTTATATACTAACTTATAATATAATATATATATATTACATTGTATATATCTATAACTATATGCTACATTGTATAGTATGATAGCATAATACTTTAAATGAGAACATAAGTGTATATAATATATAAACTATACTATATATATAAATCTTAAGGATATATATTAAATTGTTACTTATTAAATTCTAACTTATATATTAACTTATAATATAATATATATATTACATTGTATATATCTATAACTATATACTACATTGTATAGTATGATAGCATAATACTTTAAATGAGAACATAAATGTATATAATAAAGAATATTTATGTATTAAATCCATATCACAGAATTCGGGCACAATATTCTTACAACAATATTTATACACATATTAATTCATCAATAAACACCATAAACTCATAAACTATTCACAAAATTTACAAACAATAATCACAATTATTTCAAGAGTAAGCATAAAATCACAACAACATGTATAAACATATTGCTAAACTTTATAAGTATAACAAGTACTCACAAACGTCAAACCAATTTGGCTTAATTGTCAATAATATTATATAACATCTTAAAATAATACATAAACATTTATAATATAATATATTATAGATATTATTTTTGAAATTAAATTGACAAACGTTCGAACGTAATTACTATTACGTTCGAACGTTATGTGTATATAAGGCCAAAACCGAATGTCAAAACGACATTTCCAAAACTATTCATCAACAAACGTCCATTACGTTGCACGCCGTCACGCCTCCGTCACCGCCGCCGTCAAGTCCTCCACAACCGTCACAAAAAGGTAGGCAATCATTTTTTATTCAAATAACATATATTTTATTGAGATTTGGATTGAGTTTTGTTTAAAATGGGATAAGTGGTGGCCGGATATTCAACTTCATTTTCCGGCCACCACGGCCAGCCATTGGACGAATAGTCACCATAGAAATGTTTCTTGAAGTGTATACTTCATTTCTACGGTGACATTTCGGCATTTAGAACCTTGTAGAGAAATTTTCGAGATTTCAATAATGGCTGAGTCGACTCAGCTCTGCGCCGAGACGTTCGAACGTACGACGTTTAAATTACAGAGCCGTTACGACTTCTACGTTCGAACGTAACCTTCTTACATTCGAACGTTTTATTCATTAATTTTCATAAACATTTAATGTATACTCTAAATATTATTAAACGACATACGTCCGAACGTTATATTTTACTTTCGAACATAAATCACATACGGTCGGACGTTTAATTATAACGTCCGAACGTAGTGATTTTCTACGTTATTCATGCTTCGACGTTCGGATGTTCGTATTTACGTTCACACATAAAACAAATACGTTTGAACGTAAAACATAAACGTCCGAACGTACTTCAGCCAATATTTATTTACTGTTTATATTCGAACGTCTATGTTTTACATTCGAACATATATGTTTTACATTCGAACATCAATTTATTTACATTATTGATCGTGCGAACGTATAAACTAACGTTTGAGCGTTTATCTTTACCGTTCGAACCTGAAAGACAAAATGTTCGAACGTTAATGCAGAGCAGCTTCAAATTAATACAAAAAAATGGATTAAGGTAAATAATTTTTTTTCCTTTTCTATTTTCAGGATATGGCTCTTCCACTGCATACTAGGAAACGAGGGAGGGAAGGAGCCACGTCGGACACTGCCCGTATCGGAGCTCGTACTGTTATAGTAGAGCGAGAGGTCCTGATTAATGAGTTCAACGAACTCTGTTGGCAGCAGACGAACCTGAGAGATGTTTTCCTCAGTAGAGGCTGGGGAAATATTTGCACATTGAGGGGGAAGGTGTACCCCTCAATGGTTCAAGAATTTTATATGGGGATGTGAGACATGCCTCATGATGCATCCTCTCACACTGTGACTGTACGCGGTGTTTCCATTGAGGTATCACCAGATGTCATCGGCGAGCACCTTGGGATTCGTCGAGGAGTTGAGACATTTGCACACTCAACACTACGAGTGGCACGTGGAGATCCTATAGATTTGCCACTGCACATCTTTGAGAGGATCCGTTACGAGGCGAGTATCGTCTCCACGGATAATCTACCATACGATGTCCTCATCAGCCGACTATTATTTGCACGGGGAGTGCCGACCCAGGCAGAGGAGCGGGTCAAAGATCAGATGAGCCCCCTCGACATGACCACGCATTGACGTAGCATTGGACAGGCGAGGGGACGTCAGCCATCTCCTGTAGAGGATCTAGTTCCTCCGACGCAGCCTGAGCCAGGTCATGTCGGGAGTAGTAGTCAGCATACGTCGAGCACATCTGCAGGAGATGTGCGGCCTGCTTGGGTTGATGCGGTCATCTCACAGCTGACTGCGCATATCGATCATAAGATCGATCGATCGCTCGAGGCTATATCGGCGTCTGTTGCCGAACTCACCCATCGTGTAACTATCCTCAACGACAAGGTTGATACCTTGACTGAGGAGGTACGGAGTTCGACTTTTGCGGATAACGTTATCATCTTACTGTTGTTTACTACATTTTATTAAATCTTGTATTTTATTTTTAATATTTGTAATGAAAAATATTATTGAATATTTCTATCGTTTGTTAATTTCAATTTTAATCTTCTTTGATGTTATATTTTTCAACTTTAATACTAAATCACTGCATTTCAAATATATATAAACATAAATATATATTTATATATTACAAATTGTGTATATATAAATATATACAATTCAATTTTTTAGACTTGTTCACAAATTATGCACAATAAAAACCACATTATTTTTAAATTAAAGTCATTTAATTTAAATTTACAATGAATGTTCGAACGTTATTACTTAACATTCGAACATTGGCAGAAACTTTTTACGTTCGAACGTTAATTAATAACGTGCGAACGGTTGCGCCAAAACATTTTACATTCAAACGTAAACAGACATAACATTCGAACATATATGTGACGTTCGAACGTATATTTCCCATATGTTGGAACGTAAAAAAATCTCATTCTATCTTTAGTGACGGTTTTCAGAAACTGTCACAGAAAATGCCTTTTAGTGACGGTCTATGGACTGTCACAATTTTTCAACCGTCATTAAAACGCAATTGTGTTGTAGTGTATACGACTTTATAGTGTATAAAAAAGTTTATTAATAAAATCTATTTAGAAGCTTTATCTTATACACATCCAGCGTGGAAGATTTCTATACCAACTATGCTAAAAGCTTGTTAGCGTTTTAACTTTTTTAAAGTTATAATGAGTCCAATTACATTATTTGAGCCAGAGATGATTAGCAAAAGGGAATGCATGTGGACGGCCTGTAGTTCTTGAGTTTGTTGGAGACTTCGTAAGGAGGGAAAAAGTGGGGGAAAAGGGGAAAATTTCCAAAGACAATAATCGTATTGCTGCTTATTCTTATTTATTTATTTATAATTTTTTTTGTAAGGCTGGGCTTTTTACTATTGGCCCCGTAGTAACATTTCATCTATTCTTTCTCTCTGTATGGCCATAATTTATGGTTTGTTGCTCAACGTCCTCTATGAACGTTAGGTGAGGGTTGTGATCTTGTGGTTGAATTGCTGAGACTTTCCATGACTGTTTCCCTACATGCAGGAAGAGGTTTCCATGTGGGTCAAGAAAGGGAGACGGAGAAGAGATCAGAAGTAGAGGGAGGAGAGCAAAAGGTCGAGGGGAAAATGCATGGGAGGGTATAAAAGGGAAATATGAGACGTTAAAGAACACAAATGCCTAATAAAACCTTGAATTAATTCCAAGTATGATTCGGAAACATTGCTTAGTGCTTTGTCCTTGCACAAGATGCTAGAATTAATGCACTTCCTCTTAGATTGGTAATCAATATTGATTCCTACTAACAAGTTGGTTTAACTTCTCTTATAAAACAAATCCTATAATATCAAGTGTGTGTTCTAGACCAACTTATAAATATAACTTTTAAATTAATTACATACACGCAGCAATTACAAGTAATCTAACCTTTTGACTGGTAGCAACTCCTTGTATGTACTATTACTTATTTGATTTTTCATTCGCCAAACAGCCATGCAGGTATTCGTCCTGGCCGAACAAATAAAAACTAACTCCATCTTCATGTCTCCTAGTTAGAGATCATAGTATTAAATCAAGAATTTGATTTGATTATTATCCTAATTTTATTTTCATAATTATCAAATGATCGAGAAGTTTAATTTTTATAATTATCATAATATTTATCTTATCTCATATGTATGTAATTGTTATATAAATAGGAACCAATCTTTTGTATTCGACCAAAATTAAGAATAGTAAAGATGTAACCCTCAAAGTCTCTCTACCTCACTTTCTTCACGTCTTTCAATTTCTTTTATATTTTGTAATTTAATTCTTTCATTACTTATAAATGAGAAAGTGAAATACATGACTACAACAGATTGTGTTTTTTGAGACAAATAAATTTGTCTCAAAAAACATAATTTTCGTCCCAAATTAGAATTGGAGATGAAAAAATTTCGTCTCAAATTTGTCTCGGAAGGACCGTCTCAAAAAGTTTTTGGAGACGAAAATAAAATTTTGTCTCAAAAAATCATTTTTAGAAACAAAATTGGGCGGATCCAGTCGAAACCGTTCGAATAGATAATTTTTTTTGAGACGACCTGATTTCGTCTTAATATATTGTTCGAATGAAATATTTATCCGTCCGAACGGAGACGTCCATTTGAACAATATGAAATACTCATTCGAATTAATGTCCATATTTGATTATGTTCGAACGAACTGGGTGTTCGAACAGATTTTATACGTTCGAACTAATAAATTTTTCAAATGACTTATGTTCGAATAAAACTTATGTCTGATCGAACAGAAATTTTATTTTCAGTATATTCGTTTGAACGGGGTTTTGCACATAAATGTTGTTCGAATAAATAATTTATTGTTCGAACATCCGTATATCTCATTTGTCGTTCGAATGGGTTAGTTTTTGTTCGAATGGGTCTGTTTTGGTTCGAATGTGTTAATGGTAATTTACCATTCGAATTGTATTAATCATACAGATCACAATTTAATTAAAAATACCATACTAATATTACACATTGTAATTCAAACATCAATTGTTCAAAGTAGTGCAAACTTTATAATATAAATGCAATTAAAGAAAAGATAAATTTGAAGACTTGGTGGTGGCATAGAGTTTTGGGACATCATTGATTGGAATTGTTCAAACAATTTTTGGTTATTCAACTGCAACCTCTCTTCTAATCTCGCCTCCAAATCCACTGCTTGATCTAATCGGGCTAGCAACTCTTTTTTCTCGGACCTCAATCGTTCTATCTTAAGTGCTGCTTCCTCAAAAATATTATGTGAAAATGAAATTAAAAAAACTTAAAACTTACATAATTTGCTTCTGCTTAGGGACTAGCCCAAACACTATCACAATTTTTATGTGTTTTAGCATACAATTGGGTCAAATCATAGTCAACGAGACTTTCTTCTTTCTGCAAAAGGAAAATCTATATTAGAACTTAAATAAAAAAAAGTGTATTATATGTTAATATTTAACGGGCAATAAAACAACTTACCATTTTGTTAGACAAACAATGAAAAGATCGAGAACCTGCATGATGGTTTATCTTTAAATTTGATCTATTTGCTTTGTTCACAATACTCCATTCCTAAAAGAAAAGAATATTAGTCTATATGTTTAATACTTCTGTGATATATTATTAAAAAAAGATAGTAGCGATATTACCTGATAAGCAGGGTCTTCAAACATATCACAAACTTTCTCCCATTCGTTTAGTGGAATATTTTGGAATGGATTTTGGCACGCCTCTATTGTAGTACTGAACTTCTTATAATGTGCATGACATCGACCTTTATACCTCCGAAATACATTTGACATCAGTTCCTCAACTGTTAATCGATCCTTTATTCGGCCAAAATTAAGCTCAAACTCATCCTTTCGAAAATTATAAACGATTACTATAAATACAAAGTAACTTGAAAGTAACATGTTATATACCTAGTTGCTTGAGATGTAGGTTATTACCAAACAACGGTTTTTATGTGGTCTTTCACATCTTGAGGAACTTTAGACCAAGAGGATGTAGCAATCGGTGCATACTAAGTCTACCAACATAAGAAGCAAGCCATGCTATCGAATCTTCGGAGCCACCGGTGTGATCATCAGGAATATCAATCTTGATTTTACCAACTTTCCTTACTTTCTCTATGCAGACACCCCTCGTAGTGCCTCTACCTCGACGCTTGTTAACAACAACTATATATACAGCAATTAAAACATAACTTTTTAATTAAATTATTTTATTTCATAGTTATATTACTTAAATTGAGCATAAAATATGATATTTAATTCGATAAAATACCTTGTTCCGGGCCTGGTGATGTTGACTCACTATTGATGACAGGTGAACCATACAGGGAGTCAATAATGGATGGGGATGGCACACGTATTGCTTTGCGTTTGGGAGGCATATCTATTTGAAATTGTAACAAATTATTATTCAAACAAATATTAAAGATATTTATATGTTAATATTACTTACAGAAATTCATGTTTGAAATTCATTCACTATCCATTTTGCTGGACCAGTCGCCCTCATCCTCATTAGACACTTCAGTTGATTCATCTTCTTCCGATATTTCACTCTCAATTACTTCGGGTTGAACATATTCTCTATGCAATGGAACCATATCATATTGGCTTAAATCAACAAATAGATTGATGCCTACTTCACTTTCTTGATATGCTTCTTCATTTGCTGGACTATCAACTTCTTCATGTGATTCGTCTGCCTCTGGATTGTAATCATATACATTTCTTGGTGCAAACTTCTCCACTATCCGCTATGAGTTTCCATACTCCGGATCATCTAAATAAAAAACTTGATTTGCTTGGCAAGCGAGAACAAAAGGATCGTCCTCATACTATGTGCGAGATGTATTGACACTCACAAAATAATCATCTTTACACACTCCCAACCTAGGATTTGAGACATCCCACCAATTACATTTAAACAACCAGACCATATATCCCCCACATACTTTAACGCTACGATATTTTCCACAATTCCGTAGAAGTCAATGTTATCATCCTCATGGCTTCCTTCGACTACAACCCTACTATTTTGAGTTTTTCTATATCTTTCTCTATCAGTTGTATGAAATCTATATCCACGCACCAAACATCCTGAGTACTGGATGGCCCGTCTGGACGGACCACATGCTAGAGCATACAGTTCTGGTGAGATTTCTAATGAATTTTCGCCATATTTCAATGCAACCTATATCAATAAATATTATTATATACAAAAAAAGTAAAGTTTAGTGGTATGAAATTCGTATTATAAATTGGGGCTTAACAGTAATACTGTATGTTCAAACCACGAGGCAAATTCCTCTTCGTGCGTCTTTTCTACATCTAATTTTGCACTATATATTATATAACTTACTATCTTGTTATATAAAATATAATAACTATAGTTATAGTAACTTATAATAGTAACTAGTAACTAGTTACTATAGTTACGATAACTTGTATAGTTATCATAACTTATAATACTTGCACTGAAGTAGCTATAGTAACTATTTTAACTATAATACTTATGATAACTTGTATAGTTATCAAAACTTATAATACTTACACTGTAGTAGCTATATAACTAATAACTAATATATATATTAATTATTTTAACTTGTATAGTTATTATAACTTATAATACTTACACTGTAATAGCTATATAACTAATAGCTACTATATATATATTAATTATATTAAGTTGAATAGTTATCATAACTTATAATAGCTATAACTATATAGTAACGATATAATACTTACATTGTAGTAGCTATATAGCTAATATCCACTATATCTATATTTATATTAATTATATTAACTTGTATAGTTATCATAACTTATAATAGCTATAACTATATAGTAACTATATATAATGCTTACACTGCAGTTATATAACTAGTAACTATAGTTAGTATTATAATATTATATAAACTATAGGAGTATAGTTATCATAACTTATATATAGTACCTATATAATTCAGTCATTGTAATTATACTAAGTACTTAGAGCATTGGCATTGAACTCATCAAATGAGTTCAGTCTTCAAAATTTGATGAATTCATGTTTAAAATCCCTTTATTGGATTCACCAAATATTAAAATCTGAAACTTTGATGAATTGTGCATTCCAATTCATCTTCAATTGCTATATAGCTAATATCCACTATATCTATATTTATTTACTTAAATTATTGTTTACCAATTTTGAGCCACAATATATTTAAGTTGGGAAACAATAATTTAAATATCAAATTAAATTATTAATTAACATATAGTTAATATAATTGTAAAATATGAAAAAAAGAAATTAAAAATATTATTATTAAAAAAAACCATATTATATTATTATTTTGATGAATCCAATGGCTAATTCAATGTGGGGTTATAGATAGGGAGGTTTTGTGTTTATGAAAAATATGTACTTTTCATCAAATTTTGAAGATGAAAATGATGAATCCAATGTTAATGCTCTTAGTATGCACTTAGTATAATAGAAACAATATATTTAAAAATAATATACTAAATATATTAATTAAAAGTATTGTAATACTATTATTAGTTTCATTTTTATACTTTTGTACTTTGTAATATTATTATTATTATATATTGTTATTAGTAATATAATTATAAATATATTAATATAATAACCGTTGGAACGGATCTTTATCCAGTTCGAACGAGACGCCACGGTCATTATAGACCTAGTTCGAATACAATAAAACAAAACTCTCTCATTCGAACTAGCAACCACGGAAAGCCTCTGAGTTCGCCCCTTAACTCCACCGCGAAAACCGCCACTCAACCGCCGTACGAATCCCACATTTGAACTTCTAAGAGATATGGGTCAACTATCCACTTCTATTGTTTAGTTTTTTGAACGAATGGGATGTGTTTGGGGGTATGGATTTCGAATCCAAAATCCACCCATTTTGGTGTATTTCGTGGAAATAACATCGAAATAATCGGTAGAAATGATTGGGCTTCACTCCTTAATCATTTCTACCGATTAAAACAAAGGATAACATCTAGATAGGAAGTTAAGATGGTATTTTCATTTTGATGCTCTCAAGGTCTCTATCTACACCATCCCAACCCATTAGGTTCCCTTCAAGTCATCTTTCACACCTAACTCTTCTATGTCTACCCCACCCAACTTCGAAAGCCAAGTCTTCCTCATCCTCACCATATCCTTCATTCTCATACTCATTTTCAACTCTATGCTCAGGTCGCCTCCTATCTCTCTCACCTTGTAGATTTCTAATTGTTGCTTCTTGATGATCCATCATATCCCTCACTTCACCCAACACAAAATTCAACCGCTCAAACTATTGTTGTATGGCTTGCAACACAAAGGATGAGTTATCTGCTCTCCCCCTTGGTGATGAGCTACTCCGATGAGACATTATAAGGTGCTGCACAAAAGAATGTTAGTGGTAAACCTCACACACTCCCTTACGTGTTTACACTCTGATAATGACACTCCACTTGTGTTTCACTCTTAATTGGTTTTTTCCCGATAATAGTCTCACACTTTCTTGCCTTTTACCTCAAGAGTTTTCCCACTCAAGTTCTTTAAGAACTCATTGAACTCAATCAAGACAAAGCAACATTGTTTTATCCCAACTAGTAATTATGTCCAAAAAACAAGAACAAAAGAAACACGAAAGGAATGAAAAAAAAACGACATGTGAATCAATGAAATTATACAAATGAAATAGTAACTATAAGAAAAAATACCAACTAGAATATTGTATGCAGCCCCTTTGATGAAAAGGCTTAAGAAAAATTTCCGAATTTTTTTTTAATTTTTTTTTCTGGACGATTTTTTTTTTTTTACGATTTTTTTTTTTCTTTTCTTTTCACCAACTGATTTGATCACAATCAAGATCAAGCAATTGAGAAAACCCTAATAATAACTCAAAAACCCTAGGATAAGTGTGATATACGGCAGCCCTAGAACAAGAGATTTCAGCCAATACAAATCCTAGAACAATGAAATTTGGCAGCCCTAAGAATAGTGAAGAACTTCGGAAGCCACTTTTTTTTTTTTTTGTAATCCTAGAACAATGAAGCCCTAGAATTAAATATAAAAATGCAAGAATTAAAAGATAGAATCAGACCTGATTGGAAACCTTGTTCTGAATACCAAATGATATGAACCCGCGGAAATGAAATCCCTTGAACCCACAATCAATTTGAAAACTCCCCAAGAAAGCCAAAATCAAGTCATTGGATGGAGAACCTAGACCGATGAGAATTCATTCCAAGAATCTAGATTATATTAAAATCTAGACCCGTTGAAGAACTCGTCTCAAGAACCCAGATTACAAAGGAGGAACGCCACAAAAGTTGTGATTTACCTTTGATAAGTTCAAGAGTTCAATCAAGCATAAGAGGAGTAAACTCAACTCACAAATAAAATTCAATATTGTCTAACCCTTCAAATGAGGCTACAAAGAGTTTTTAAACTCAAATCTAATCAAAACCCTAGCCAAAATAAAATCCCTTTTACCCAAAATGACCCTTGACGAACAGTGCCAGCTACAGTACGAGCGGCTATAGTAACGCTACAGTAAATTCATGAAACCCTAGTTCCTAAAAAGTAACTTTCCAAATAAGCCCTTGGCCAATATACAAGGCCTTCCTAAAAAACTTAGTTCATAAGAAATAAGACATGTGGGCAAAGCATCTTCAAGCCCGCTTATTCTAAACTAATAAAATAAATCATTTAACCAAATTGGAAGCCTCCAATAACAATAGGCCATATTTCTAAGTCATGTTTTCCACAGCTTGAATCAAGTGGATCAAAACTAGTTCTCCTTCTTTCAGACCCATCTTGAGTGTTGGGCTCTTGCTGGCTTCATCCCAAGTGGATTGCACCAATCCTTGCATTGCTTCCTTGATCTTCTTGGCCCTTGATCTTGTAATTGGCCCATCTGGAACTTGCAAATGATCTTTAAGAGTAGGCCTACCTTGGTTCCCATCACTATAACATCGATCCGAAAAAACACAAGACTGATTTCAGGATCGATCGAGCCAGATTTTTGTTGCGGATAGCACGAGAGGATCCCATTGATTTGGCATTGTATTTATTCCTCCCCATTCGATTAGAGTCACGCTTTTCCAGTGGAGGTAGTCTACCATTTGCACTGCTGATATCTAACCTCCTACTCCGATCAGGGGTTACAGTGTCAGCCACTGAGCTGAGGTCGCCACAAATGGGGCCCCTTAACAAGATCACATTCAGCAAGAGCAAGGGGCACTTGCGGAAGACTGCACCAGAACAACCTAGTGATTCTCCCACAAATCCAGCTTCTAGTAGTGCTGCCGCTGTTGAGAGACAACCTACTGGGCTACTTTGGATCAGGTATGAGCTCTATTTGTGGAGTTTGTTGAGCCGATCATGGAGAAGTTTAGGGATCTAGAAGGATCTATTAAAATGTTGCAAGAGGATGTTGATATACTAAGGAATCAATAATTATGATCGTTTTAGTTATTATTTTACTTTTTTATGTTGTATTGAGCATTATATATTTGAGATGTAATTAATGTAAGGTTTTTATTTCTCGTGTTTACTACTTTGTTTATTTTTTCCATTTTACTTGACGTTCATGATAATATAAAAAATGATACTATCTTTAAAGTTATATTTATATAAACTTAACATAAAAGAAATCATTATAAAGTTTTGAAGTTAATTACATAAAAGTAATTTATGAATTTATAAATATTTTAACTCACCGCAAATCATAATATATAATATATACACATTTTTATATTTTGAAAATGATAACAAAAATAATGGAAAAAATATTTACTACTTTAGTGGAAAAATATATGCACAAATCCATACTAATAAAAAAATTCATTGAATCTCTATCCGTTTGATCAAAGAAATTTAAGTTCGAACGGTTATTAACTTACGCTAGAAAAAATAAATTAATTTCCCGCCAATATTATTATTCGAATAGATTATATACTGTTCGAACGGACATTAATTCCATGTTCGAATCTATTTTGTTCCGTTTGAACGGTTTTCCTTTTTTGAGGCAATTTTGTTCGTCACAAAATATCTTGTTCGAATGGATATTTTTTTGGTCAAATTAATTTAGTAGCTCAGGCATTTTTGGAGACGAAACCAAAAATGTGTTTTAGGGAGGAAATTTATTTCGTCCCTAAAAGTCAAATTTCTTCTAGTGATAAGGATTATCGTGGTGTGTTCATATAAAAGGTTTGGACTATTGAAATCTTTGTCATGTATAGCATGTTAGATTTTTAAGGTTGAAGATGAAACAAAATAAAAACAGTGATAAGAATGGAAATTGTGAGAGAACTACTCTGATTCTCATTACACATTGAAAAGATATACAAGGCTACATATATACACTCAATGCTTGTATCCTAACAGGCAAAGAATAAGAAATATTCTATCTATAGTGTGTCCTACTCTATTACAATGTACAACTAAGGTAAGTCAGTGTAGTGGCCATCGACATAAGGCACATCATTAGGATGGTAGTGGGACAGTGTTACTGCACAACCTCCAAAATAACAAAAAACATAGAGGATGAATTATCTTCTGTGTCTTGGGTACATGCAGCAACAGAGGCCTCTTTATTCTTTGGTATTTCTTGAGACTCCCCCTCAAGATGGGCATAGATGTTCAAGGTGCCCATCTTGGACAATAAAGAATGGAACAATGGAGCCGATAATGCCTTTGTGAAAATGTCAGCCAATTGGAACTTGGAGGCCACATGGGTAGGTGTAATGGTTCCAGCTATGACATTTTCCCTCACAAAGTGACAATTCAATTCTACATGCTTAGTTCTTTCATGGAAAATTGGATTTTTGGTGAGATGGATGGCTAATTGACTATCACAGTAAAGCTGGACAGGTTGTGGATGTTCTATGTTGAAGTCCTTCAAGAGTTCCTTCAACCAAACAATTTCACAACTTGCATGTGCCAATGCTCGATATTTAGCCTTTGCTAAAGATCGTGAAATAGTAACCTATTTCTTAGACTTCCAACTCACCATAAAAATATGCAAAAACCAGTCATGGATTGTCTGGTCTCAAGGCAAGTTGTCCAATCTGAGTCACTGTACCCTTTGAGCTGCAGTGAGGATTTTGAAGAGAAAATAATTTCTTGCCCAATTGAACCTTTGAGATACCTAAGTATCCTATAAGCTGTAATGAGATGTGCCTGAGGTTGTCTACCTAGAAATTGACTAAGCATATTGACATCATATGTTATGTATGGTCTTGTGATAGTCAAATGGATGAGTTTTCCTACCAGCTTTCTATATGCAGTGATATCTGGCAGTAAATCATCTGAGGAGTGTGTAAACTTGTGGTTTGAATACATGAGAGTGTTAACAGGTTTGCACCGAAGTAGACCAGCACTTTCAAAGATTTCCAATGTATATTTTCGTTGGCATACATGAATGCCACTTACTGACCTTGCAATCTCCAATCCTAGAAAGTATTTCAGATGCCCCAAGTCTCGGATCTTGAATTGGTTATGCAAGTGGTCTTTGACAGATTTTATGGCCTCCAAACTATTACTTCCCAAAATAATATCATAAACATATGCTAGGAGTGCCACAAAACCATGTTCATCATTTCTGGTAAAGAGAGAATAGTCTGATTTTGATTGACAAAATCCTATGGCAAGAAGAGAAGCTGTGAATTTTGAATCCCATTGCCTAGAGGCTTGTTTCAAGCCATATAAGGACTTGTGCAGCTTGCAAACAAGCTTCTGAGTTTTGGATTGAGACTCCCCTTGAGCAGAAAACCTGGTGGAAGCTTCATGTAACTGTTTTCCTCAAGGTCACCATGGAGGAATGCATTATGGACATCTAATTGTTCCAAATGCTAGCCAAGAATTGCACCCAAGGCAAGAAACACTTGGACAATGATAATTTTTTCTACTGGGCTGAATGTTTCTTGATAGTTAAACCCTTCTCGTTGTGTATATCCCTTAGCTACAAGCCGTGTCTTGTATTTATCAATAGTGCCATCTGATCTTAACTTGATTTTGTAAACATACTTGCAACCAATTGCTTTATTTCCAAGAGGCAAGGGGACAATGGACCAAGTGCCATTTGTTTCAAGAGCCTTCAATTTAGCTACCATAGTAGCTTGCCAATGCTCATGAACCACAACTTCCTCATAATTCTTTGGTTCTGAGATGAGTGTGAGTGATAGTGCATAGGCTTGATGTGAGGAGGATAGATGTTTGTATGAAAGGTGATGTGCTATGGGATGTTTTGTGGGAGATGAGTATGGATGAGATGAAGATGAGTTGGTCACAAGTTGGCAAAGATAATCATGCAGATAGGTGGGTGTGTGTTTAATTCTGTCAGACCTTCAAAGTGGAGTGTGTGGTGATGTCATGAGTTGAGGTGATACAACAAGGTCTTCTGGTGGATTGAGTGAGGAAGGAGAGGATGTGGAGGACTCTAATTGAGATGGAGAATGGAGAGTAGGATCTGTGGTGGAAGGGGAATTGTTGAGTTCATTAGTGACTTTGAGGGAAGAATCTGGTAAGGTAACTTAGGGATAGCAGATTTGATCAGGTAAAGCAGAAGGAACGGTGATATCTTGTGGATTTGGAAGAGGTGTGGAACTCTTAGGATCTGTGTTTCCAAAAGGAAATTCAGATTCTAAGAACACTACATCTTGAGAGATAAAAGTGTGATATATCAAGGTTATACACTTTATATCCCTTAACTACAACAGGATATCCAAGAAAGAGACATTTCTGAGCTCTTGGATCCAATTTAGTGCGACTGTGTTTGAGTGTAGAAACAATACAAAGGCACCCAAAGACTCTCAAATGGTTGTATGAAGGCTTAGATGAAAACAATACTTCATATGGAGATTTGTTATGTATGGTGGGTGAAGGTATTCTACTGATCAGATGTGAAACTGTTAAAATAGCATCTCCCCAAAATTTTGTGGGGAGTGAAGCTTGAATGAGTAGGTGTAACACCCCGTTCCCGAAAAGACGTTTTAGAATTTTCGAGGAGCCAGTGTGCTACTACTAAACTTAAATATAAAAAGCTTTTCCTTTTTAACAACGCGCCAGATACGAAAGAATTCCATAAAATAACAAACTTCAATAAATACTGAAAATTCAAAATAAAGTCTGCGGAAGCATTTATTAAGAAATACAGAAGTCTTATGTGCTTATCAAAATAATTTATTTAAACCATAGAAATAATCATAGCAAAATCTGTCTAGGCCTCAGCCTTGCCTCCCGGAGTCAAGTCCTGTCCTGCAGTCTCATCTTCATAAATGTCATCACCTGGGGGGTTTAAAAAAACATGAAAACAAACTAAAATGAGTCGAATACTCAATAAGCAACACATCATACAGTAAACATAATAAACATAAGGTGTCTTGAAAAGCGTGCATATTCATAAATACATGCATAAATAACATGAGCATGAACATTAACTTATCTTTCACTTATCATAGGCCGTTACCCACTGTTGACCCCCGTGAGTTAGGGTTAGCGAATCTAAAAAGATTCCGATTCCGCCCGTGGCCGCGGGTTGTGGAATCCATACATAAGGAAGACAATACTGGGTGCACTACCAGCATGCACGACCTGGCAATGCAATATGCCCATAACATAGGTACCGTTTTCATATCATAACATAGGCCGTTACATATTTTATCAAATCATACTTGCATACTTGTCATTTCATAGATTTCAAAAGAAATCACATACATACTTGTCATATCATATCATAGATTTCAAACGAAATCGCATTCTTTCATAAATGTCGTGATACATGTTTCATCGCATAAAATAATGATTTTTCATAAATATTTTACGAAATAACTCTCTCATAAAATCATGCATTTCTTAAATAATTTTATGAATAATCTTTCACATAAAATCATGCATTTTATAAATAATTTTATGAATAATCTTCACATAAAATCATGCATTTCATAAATAATTTCATGAATAATCTTTCCCATAAAATCATGACTTTTTCATAATTTTATCATGTTTTGGATACGTAAAAAGGGATTTCCAATAAAGGGCATACATGCATAATATCTTTTATAAAAAGACAAACAGCTCACTGTACATACGCGTAAGAATATGATCATGCTACTTACCTTGCAATGCTAATCCACTATTTTCGGCACGAAATCAGTCGCCTATAAAAAATAAACACGTATTTTGCATAAATTTCTAATTAAACAAGTGATTCTATTTAAAAACCTAACTACTAAAATAGTCTATATTTTCTAAACCTAAACACTTCCCGACACTAAAATAGCCTTACCCGTTAGTCTTAAATAAGCAAGGATATTTTTGGAAAATAACATATTGTACATGGGCATTTTGGGAAAATAAAAATAGAGGGGCATTTTTGTAATTTAACTAACCAAAAACAAATATTGATTTACGGGTTGCATGATCCGGTTTGGTTTACGCGTGAAAGGAAATGCATGCAATCGGGTTGGGGTGCGATGCTCACCGAGAGAGGAAGCTGATGCGCGGCGGCTCTGGGTGGCTGGGGAAGGACCGGAGACGCGACTGGGTTCTCTAGGCAGTGGTGGTATGACGCCGAGAGGAGGAGTGCGGGAGTTGACGCCGAGAGGACGGGACAGCGGGAGTTCAGTCAAGCTGCAAACAAACCGAGAGAAAGAGGGGGACGACGACGGTCGCGGGCTTACCGGGATGGAGTGGGTGCCTCAGAGTTGTGCTGGTCGGCGAGTTCTGTGGCTGAGGGTGGCCGGGCTGTGGCTTACGGTCGAAGAGCTCAGTGCTCTGTTTTTTAGGGCTAAAACAGGGGAGGAAGGCAGTGGGTTTATGGCTTTTTCGAGGGCGGGCCGTGCGGTGGTTCTGCTAGCTGGGCTACGAGGTGGCCAGAGGGAGGAGCTGAGACGTGGTTTGCTTGGCTTCGTCAAGGTGGTGCTGCGGTTTCCCGGTGGAGTGCAGTGGTTCTGTGAGTGGAGGAAAAACGTGGACCAACACGGCAGTGGGATTTACGATGGAGGGAGAGGTGGTCTGCTGGACGAGCTTGAGGGAGGTGGTGGAGCTTGTCTTCTCGGACGTGTGTTGCGGTTTTGAGGGGAGGAGGATTGCAGAAAGTGCTCTGTGTGCGTGAGTGTCTCTAGACGTTGGTGGCAGCGGCTATCTCCTTCATGCAGAGGAGGGCCTAACCTATTTATAAACCTAGCCAAATGAGAGCCGAGAGAAAAACCCTAGGATGAGAAACGTGAATGTGGAGGAAAACGGATGAAGCCCGTGCATGCCTAGAAATCTAGCACCGAGAGGAGTCTACTTGATGGAGGGCTATGCGGCTTGCATTCTTTGGTGAGTGAAACGTGTATATGTACATTTTTTTGAGAACCTAAAGAAAACCCTAGATAAAAAAATAAAGGAATAGACGTGCATGTGTATGTGCATGTGAGTAGATTGTTTGAAATTCAAAATAGAAGAAAAATCCGGCAAGAGGAGTTGTATTATGAAGAGGATTCAAGGGCTGGACAGAAAATAATAATAGTAAAAATAATAATAATAATATTAATAGAGCCTTAATAAAATTATTCAAATTTTATCCCTAAAAAAATATAGGGTCGGGTCGTTACAGTAGGGCTCGGGCAACAGTGACCAAATGTTGTTGCTTTCTTTCCACAACTCCATTTTGTTGTGGTGTGTACACACAGGTTTTTTGATGTAGAATCCCATGGGAATTAAACAAATCAGGCATATGAAACTCCAATCCATTATTTGTTCTATCATTTTTAACCTTGGAACTAAATTGAGTTTGAACCATAAGGATAAAGGATTGCAAAAGGGATTGTGCTTCTAATTTAAATTGCATTAGGTCTACCCATGTGACACGGCTATAATCATCAACAATAGTTAAAAAGTAATGATGACCATGCAAAGAGGCTTGAGAATATGGTCCCCAAATGTCATAGTGAACAAGCTCAAAAACAGAATTAGCAGAGGTAATGCTTGATTGAAATGGAAGATGTTTTTGCTTAGATAAAGAGCAAACATTGCAATATGTTTGATCACAACCTTTTACAAGGCAAGAAGAATGAATTAAATTCATCCTTTCATTTGATAAATGTCCTAACCTAAGGTGCCAAACATCAAAATTATGTTTGTTGACAAGATTACAAGCTGAAACATTGGAGGAATTTAGAAAGGCCCTAGAAAGCTTATGAGATGTACTGAACCAAGAGAGCTTGAGAGTAGGAAACACAGGCCATGGTTGAGTTTAGCTAGTCCAATTGTCATCCATGAAGAGAGGACCTGTATAAAGCAAAACTTTTCTAAGAAAATGAGGCAAATGAGGGGGTTAAGAATGCGTTTATTGACAGACAAGACATTGATTGTGAAGGAAGGGACACATAGGACCCCTATGAGGATGATGGATTCTGAGAGATGTACATCTCCTATATGTGTGACTTCAACCCATGTCCCATTTGGCAACTGGACTAATGCTTTGGTAGTGCAAGTGATGGTTGTGAGAAAGGCTGGAGAACAAACTATGTGGTATGTTGCTCCAATATCAATGACCCATGGAGTGTTGGTAGGTTCATGTGATTGATGGTGTACAAGCAAAGAGTGGTGATACTGGTGACTTGTGCTAAAAATGGATGAATCTAAAACAACAGACGAGCAAGAAGGTATATCTGCCATGTTTAAATGTGATGTGGTGTGTACAAGAAGGTTATTGCTCGAGTTTGAAATAGCTTTGGTGGGTTGAAGTTCTCCTTGAGGTGACTGATTATGAGTTGGCTGTGGTGTTTGATTGTTGACAAGTGCCATGAGTTGCTGAATTTGAGACTGCGAGAGTGTCAAATTTTGTGTCTCCATCATTCGTTTCTCCTGGTTTTGAGACACTACTTGGTTAGCTGAATGAGTAGCAGAGAAATTTTGATTGTTGAAGTTACCTGGTTTCTGCTTTGTGAACTTAAAATTGGGGGGAAAACCTATCAACCTGTAGCATTTGTCACAGCTATGTCTAGACTTCCCACAGAGTCCACAAGTGAGCTCAGGTCTTTCCTTTTTCTTAGATTGGTAGTTAAAAACTGATAGAGCTGAAGATTTAGCTGATGACATTACTACAATTCTAGCTTGCCTCTGCCTCTCTTCTTGTAGAATCAAAGAAAAAGCCTTATCTATGGAGGGAACAGGACTCATAAGTATAACTTACCCTCTAATGCTTTCATAGGAATCATTCAGCCCCATAAGAAACATGAAAACACTATTAGATTGCTGCACTTCATGTACTGAGTTTAGGGTCTTACAAGTGCAAAGCCCACATGAGCAGCAAGGCATAGGTCTGTATATATTAAGCTCTTCTCAAACTGCATTTAACTGAGTGAGATATTCATTGACATTTTGAGTACCTTGCACAATGGTACCAAGCTGCTATTGGAGCTGGTAGATTCTAACATTATCTGGTTGAGCAAAACACACCTTCAACTTATCGCATACTACCTTAGTTGAGTTGATATAGAGTACATTTGAAGCTATTTCCTTAGATATTGAATTAAGAAGCCAAGAAAGAATGATGTTATTGCATCTCAACCATGGAAGGTACAAGGGATTTGTCAACCCTGGGGTAGTGATGGTTCCATCCAAGAACTTGAGTTTATTTTTGATTGAAATGGATAGAGTGAATGAGCGACTCTAGGAGAGGTAATTTGGGCCTGTGAGAGGTGGAGAGACAATCACAGAGTTAGCATTATCACTATGATGAAGTAAAAAGGACTGTTTGGGTTATCTGTCGGTCATGAGTTATGTGGTGGGTTGTTTGAATCAGGAATAGTGTTGGATGAACCTTCTTCTGCCATCGAAGAAGTTGAATGCAGGTGAGGGAATGAGTACTAACAAAGCAGAATTGATAACAAAGCAGGGTTATTGTTATTACAAAGCCGTCTCTGATACCATGTCAGATTTTGAAGGTTGAAGATGAAACAAAATAGAAAATAGCGACAAGAATGGAAATTGTGAGAGATCTACTCTGATTCTCATTACACATTGAAAAGATATACAAGGCTGCATATATACATTCAGTGCTCATATCATAACAGACAAAGAATAAGGAATATGCTATCTATAATGTGTCCTACTCTATTACAATGTACAACTAAAGTAAGTCAGTGTAGTGGCCATCGACATAAGGCAGTACATCATTTGGTTGGTAGTAGGACAGTGTTACTGCACAGCCTCCAAAATAACATAAAACACAGAGAATGAATTATCTTGTCTCGGGTACATGTAGCAGTAGAGGACTCTTTCTTCTTCGGTATTTCTTGAGATAGCAAAAGTAAATGGTATTATATAGAAGATGTAGGTGAGTCAAGTTTGTGGCAGAACATGGATGGCCTTGCAATGGGAAGAAAACAGTGTCAATTAATGGCTTATAAAGTGTATTGGAGAGTGGTTTTCCAAAAGGATAAGGCGAGAGTAGAGCTAAAATTTATAATTGAAAGTATTTCTGAAAGGTCCAAAGTGTATGCATTTGTAGAGTATGTACACTACAAAGGAGGCACTCAAAGAGATGAATGGCAACTGGCAAGGTTATTTATCACGCATCTCCCCGACACCTATTTTTCATTTGGATCTTCCTTTCATTTATGGCGTTGAATACTAATTAAGGGCCAGGACTCATTTTCCAATATATATAAAATGGATTTTTGAAAGTTATTTTCTATTTCTAGATTTATAAAAGCCATTTTATATGTGGTATAAAATTAGAGAATCTATTCCTTTTTTGAAAAAATTAAAGAAAAAAAAAAGAGTTGGTGAGGTACTAATAGCTTTCCAAGGCAATGATCAATAGCTGGTCCGAGAGGATGTCCAGCCACACTGATATTGAGACACTGCTAAGACTCCTATATATGGGCGATGCATGTGTCAAGTTATTAATGGTGTTGATCTATGACTACTAACAGCTGACTAATACAATAATAAAAAAAGGATTATTTTCATCAAAGTTGAAAGTATACGGTGTAAAAGTTGAAATCAAGACTTAGATGACTAATTTGTTGCAAAGGTAAAGCACATGAACTATTTTAATATTTAACCCTTTTATTTTGCTAAAATGGTTTCAAAATCATTATATACTCGCACCTGTTATCAAATAGGTTTGTTTGAATTGGATTAATGGTCACGCTTTGTAATAGCCCACTAGAAATTCATTGGTGGAATTTCTTTTGACTTTAGGAATCTCGTGAAAACCCATAAGTTTTTACGAATCGACCAATCGCTTAGGTTTTAGTCTGTCATCATGATCAGTGTTATCACTCTCTATGGTGCTAGATTATGGGTTTAATTATTTGAGATAGTTAGAAGTGTCAGAATGAGTTATGGTCTGTGCCATTAGATTCAGTGCATTATTTAGGATTTTATGGCGCAATAGCCTATTTTCATAATTTCGGACGAAATGTCTGTTGGAAATTGTGAAATTATTTTTAGGGGAACTTCGGGGTTGAATTTCGGTGAACGATTTTCACTATAGGTTAATAGGAATATTTAGAAATTTTTAGTCCTAAGTTTATTATGTTTCTTTTAGAGTGAATAGTAACCTCGATAAGCGCACCCATTGCAGTGTTTTCAAAATCACAGTGTGAAATGTCCAAATTAGGCTAGAAAAGTTTTATTTGGACACTTGGCAAGATCTTAGCCACACATAGTAAATGGTATTAGACACTTGGTACAAAGAAGATCCATTAGATAGATTTGTGAAGGAATCAAGGTGTGAGATTATGCCACCTAAGCAAAGCTGTGTTTCATCTGTTCAACCAAATTGTGCCAGACCAAAGAGGGTTTCAACCCTAGCAAAACCCTAAATGGTTGGAATCCAATTGAAACCCCAAAAACTTGGTTGAAACCAAAACCCTAAATGGTTTTCCCAAACCCTAAAGTTGGCCTCCAAACAGTTTTTAATCCGATTTCTAGCATTGTGTTTAATCACTTGATTAAATCAATTCCACATGCTATTAATTAATCAAATCCTTGTTAGGACATCATTATTCAACCTTTTAAACCTTGGGAATTTGATTGGGCCAAGAAAAATTGATTTTGGGCTTGTTAGCATCTCAAACCCTAACCAAACCCCATTTAAACCCCAAATTGAAGCCCACTTGATGGGGCCCACCAAGGCCCACGAAATTGGCCACCTTGGCAAAGCTTCTTGGAGAAGTTTCCTCCCCCACATGGCAGACCATCCACTGCCATTGGCTGCATCCAATAGTGCCTTGATGTGAAGGAGAAATCCACTCCATCAACTTCCATCTTTCACAGCTGCTGCAGGCAGTCTCTGCCCCTCTCTATTCTCCACTTTATGTCACATAGCCACCTCCAATCAAGGGTCATTCAAGCCCATAACTTCCCCCTCCAGAACTCTAAAGTCGTGCAAGACACACTTCTCTCCATTTTATCACTTTTTCCCCCGTTCTTAGAGAGAAACCCAAAAGAGCTCTCTCGGGCAGATTTCTGGGTATTTTTGCGTGGCTATTTGTGATCCCTTGTAAGTATTATCTCACGATTACTCCTTCATATAAGTTGTTCGTCTTTGAGTCTAGTTTCCGTGGATATATTATTAGTCTCATTACATGCTCATTTGATCGGTCAAAAGTATTTTTAACCTTGGAAAGGTCATTCTGGGCGTGAAACTGGAGAGTATGTTATGTTTTGGAAGTTTTGACCAAGCTAATGGACATATCTTGGTCCGAAAATTTTATGGAGTGTTGTTAACATGTGTTTATGAATGTTCATTGAGGTTTTGTTGCTTGAATAAAGCTTTTGATGATAGATTTTCTTAGAGTTAGAAACTTGAAAACTGGAAGTGGAAAAACAGTTTCTGTTTTGTGAAAGTTTGAATATTTCGTGGTTTAATCTTATTCCAAAGGCTTTGATATTTTTATATGATGATCCTAAGCCTCTTATATACATGTTAGGATGTTATTTCGAAGATATTTAGTATTATTTTTAAAGATATGATTTTCTATGCAAGAGGATTTCGGTTAGGCCTAAACTTTGATGTTTTTGAGTTAGATCCATGTTTTATTAAATTTTAGCCATGTGATTTTAAGTTTGATGGTTGGATCTTCTTTAGGACACATTTTTAAACCATGTGATGTGTTAGTTTGAAGATCACATGTCTTTAAGCCATGGATCAAGAGATTGATCATAGTTAGTTGGGAAAATCAGTTTCTGTTTTGGACTAAGTTTAAAACCAAAAACTCCAAGTGTTGTTTTGTGATTTTTGGTGAGTTTTGTTTGATGATTTAAAGCATGTTTGATCTTAGGATGATGTTATGAATATGTTAGAAGTAAGATTTGATTTTTTTGGAATTCTTGGAGATGTTTTTATTAAGGTCAAAACTTGTGATTTAAGGTTTACTTTTTGTTAAAAAGTTTGGGTCTTTTTACAAAAAGTTTGGTGTTGATAATTAGTTTTTCTTAATGGATATTTTTAAGGGTGTTTTTAAACTTAGGATAGGAAGATCTTTGTTACAAGATTTTGGTTTATTCATGAGTTTTGGAACTTGAAAGAATTGCAACCAAAATAAGACAAATGGCCTATGTAGGTTTCGGCCATAGTGAGTTTTTCATAGTTGTGATTGGTTTTAAATTTTTCTGAGTTGAGATTTGAGTTTGGGACAAAATTTACATGAGGAATGTAAATTTTGGTAATTTTTTGGAATTAGGATATTAAATCCTTAAGTTAGGGGTAAAATGGTCATTTGCCCACATGTAGAGGGTAAAATGGTAATTTTACTCTAAGTTGTCTCTTTTCACATTTCTAATTGTTAGTAATTAATTTCTAACTTTTAGAATAACATTTTACAGTTCCTCATGTTTCGCGCTTTATTATAGTAGAACGCGACGATCGAGGTAAGTTAACTTTTAACTTACTATCAGTTTAATGTGTATGAGTGATGAGTAAGGGAACTAAATTGTATGTATGCATGTTATATCATATGTGCCATGCCAAGTCATTACATATTTATCTGTTACACAGAATTTATTCTGTCATGAATTATTCATCTGTTACACAAGATATTCTGTCACGTATTCCTATACATTATAAGTATGTCATGTTAAGTTAAGTATGCCATCTGTTACATGTATTTCATGTCACGTAATATTCACAGTCACATGTTACACCATGTTAAGAAATATTGTTTATTATATGATATGCCATGTTATGAAATGTTACGTATTACATGTATGCCATGTTATGAAATGTACTCTGTTACATTTATGTCCCAACTATGTCATGTCTGTCATCTTACGTTCACGTCACGTTACGCTACGTCAGGACTTCTGTCTTTTCGTATCCATGTCATCCCGTCTCGAATACAGTTTGTGTATCTCGAGAACAATCTTGTTAAGTTATTCATGTCAATCACGACCCTAAGCGCTAGGATGGGGTAATATCCTAGTGAAACTCCTTTGTTCACGCTGGAGTGTCTAAATAGGTGTGAAATTCCCTGGGTTGACGAAGTACAGTCAACAGGTTGCGAATGGGGCCTAATTAGCTGGTCACCGGAGCGCGCCAGGCACTAACGCCGATGGTGCCACACATTATGTTACGTGTGTCCACAGCAAGTGTGGCACAAACAATTCATGGGGCCACAACAACTGTGGAGCATGAAGTATGGGGCCACAACAACTGTGGAGCATACACTACGTGAGACACAGCAATTGTGACACGTAGAATACGTGGGGCCACAACAACTGTGGAGTACGTATTAACGCACTCACAGCTGGTATAGACACCTGTGTTGTGATGCGGTAATCGGCAGGGACACACGGCTCAAGGGGACCTGTGGTAGCACCCATATGGTCACTTAATTAAGTCTACTGAGAAAGATTCCAAGTTCATGTATTTCACGTTCATGTCATGTTTCACGTTATGTTACGTTCAAGTTTACGTTCATGTCAAGTTTCACGTTTATGTCACGTCAAGCTAAGTTTCAGTTCCAGTTCAAGTTATGTCAGCTCATGCCATGTTATGTCAAGTCACGTTATGCTTATTATACCATGCCATGTTATGTCAAGTCATGTTATGCCTATTATCTCATGCCATGTTATGTCAAGTTATGTTATGTTTACTATTGACTTTGATTGTGCATTCATGCATTTATTGTCATGCATGCATCATTAACCTATGTGAAGTTTTTTTTTAACTTGCTGAGATTTGTAATCAAATCTCACTATGGTAGTCCCAACTACCATTCCCCCCGAATGGTAGATTTTGTTACAGGATCGGAAGGAGAACCAGAAAACAACCAACTGGAAACAGTCGACTAAGCGACGGTGTGACTTAGACGTAGTTGCCTTAGGTTACTAATTGTATTTTGTGGAGTTCAATCTCCAGCACTCTTTTGTTCACAACCATTTTGGACTAGTGTTGTGATCTTAGTTGTTTAATATGTTTTTATGTATGAAGTATGTTGTAAGTATTTGGGATATCATAAGTTTGGTGCATAGTATTGCTTTTAAAAAAAAAAAAAAAAATTATCCGCTGCGAATATTGCATAATGCTAGATGCATGTTAGGAACATTACATCTTATATGTCATGAACGGGGACAGGTAACCTTGTGTTGCATGTCCCGACGCTTCAGATGTCCGTCCGATCCCAAGCGGAATCTGCTGGCGTCACAGGGTGGTATCAGAGCAATACGTCTCTGGGTTTAAATCCACATGTCCTTAGGAAATGCACCAAATATTAGGCTTGAAATTTTAGTCTTCTTAGGCTTGAATTTTTTTAAGTATGAGAGATAGTACGTGGTTATAATACGTGTACTCGTGTGTTTCAGGAAGTGACACATGACTCGCGGTAGGATACCTCGGAACCCAGAGGGAGGCATCAATCAAGAGAATTAGAATCCCCCATTGGATGGAGGATTAGCTGAAGCTGTACGTCTGCTGGCTGAGGTACTCAGACAACAACAACAGCAGCAAGCGCACGTACCTAGACCCGAAGTTAGGGGTTGTCCGTATGAGAAGTTCTTGATCCACCGTTATCCAAACTTTTCTGGTAGTGAAGAGCCATTGAAAGCCGAGAAATGGATTATGGATCTCGAAAGGACATATGAGATCTGTGGTTGTACTGAGGACCAGAAGGTTCTATACGCTGGATACCTATTCCAAGGAGAAGCTGGAATGTGGTGGGATACACGAAGGCAGCTCCTAGTTAGGGAACTAGGAAGTCTCGCTGCACTATCATGGGAGAGATTTAAGGAAGAGTTCGACAACAGATTCTTCCCTGATTCTGCCAAACAGCTGAAGGCACAGGAGTTTGCGAGTTTAACTCAAGGCAGTCTGACCGTAGAACAGTATGCTGCTAAGTTCATGGCGTTAGGAAGGTTTGCACCACACTTGATTTCTACTCAAAGGATGCAGGCGCAGAAGTTTCAAGCAGGACTTCAGCCAAGGGTCCGTAGTCAAGTAGCTTGCCTAAGAATAGAGAATTACCAAGAGTTGGTAAATGTGGCTGCGATAGCAGAGGCTGAGCAGAGAGGTCTATCAATCCAGATCAATTCCGAACGAAAGAGGACCATGCCATTTGCTGCAAGCGGTAGTGCCGAGAAGAAAAGGTCTTTTTCCAGCCCAGCGAAAGGCAAGGGAATAGTGACAGGAGGACATATGCCATCTGCTTATCCGTTATGCCCTAAGTGTGGAAAGCGTCATCCTGGAGAATGTCGTAGTGGTTATGGAGTTTGTTATCGATGCGGGAAACCAGGACATTTGATCAGAGATTGTCCCAACACTGCACAAGGTAGTGGAGCTGGTGATCATAAACCAAGGCCCCACATCCCAGCACGCGTGTATGCTGTAACCCCAGGTGATATCGATGCTGACGCATCAGAGGTTGAGGAAGCTGGCATCATCACTGGTATTTCTCCTTAAAGCCTTTATGCTTTTATTATTAACATGAGTGTTGGAAATATGGTTATTAATAGAATCACATTATATTTTATTAGGAAACGTCAATCTGTTAAGGTTCACAGCTTGTGCGCTATTTGATTCGGGCGCGTCGCAGTCCTTTGTGTCTGCAGCGTTTGCACGAATTTGTAGTTTGCAAACTGAGCTATTACCTCGACGGGTTGTAGTGTTAATTCCTGATGGGAATACGGTAGCTTGTACCCGTTTAGTTAAGGATTGTCCTGTAGAGCTAGATGGAAGGACGTTGAAGGCTGACCTACTAGTATTCGGTCAGATGGAGTTTGACCTAATTTTGGGTATGGATTGGCTATTCAAGCACTATGCTAAGATAGATTGTCGAAAGCGAGAAGTGGTATTTGAATCACCAAGTGAAGACATAATTAGGTACGTGGGAGCATCAGTTAAGGCCACCCCACCAGTGTTTTCGGCTTTACAAGCTAGGAAGTGTATTGAGGATGGAGCCTCAGCTTTTCTGTTGATGATTGTGGAGAAGACAGATGGGAATGAAGAAATCCGTGGGATACCCGTAGTTGAAGACTTTCCTGAAGTTTTTGTCAATGAACTACCTGGTCTACCACCGGATAGAGAAACTGAGTTCAAGATAGAGTTGGAACCGGCAACAACTCCGACTCACAAGGCCCCGTATCGTATGGCCCCTGCTGAATTAAAAGAGCTCAAAGTGCAGTTGGAAGAACTTTTAGAGAAGGGTTTTATCCGCCCTAGTTCCTCCCCGTGGGGAGCACCTGTGCTATTCGTGAAGAAGAAAGATGGATCTATGAGGATGTGCATAGACTATAGGGAGTTGAACAAGGTGACGATCAAGAATAAGTATCCGTTACCCAGGATCGACGATTTGTTGGATCAGTTACAAGGAGCGTCCGTGTTTTCGAAGATCGACCTGCGATCCGGTTATCATCAGCTGAAAGTTAAGGAACAGGATGTGCCGAAAACTGCCTTTAGGACAAGGTACGGCCACTACGAGTTTTTGGTAATGCCTTTTGGGTTAACCAATGCTCCAGCCGCATTCATGGACATGATGAACAGAATATTCAGACCTTATCTGGATAGTTTTGTTGTCGTATTCATTGATGACATCCTAATTTACTCGAAGAGCAAGGAGGAGCATAGAAAACATCTAATTATGGCCTTGACTATACTCAAGGACCAAAACCTTTATGCCAACCTTAGCAAGTGTGAGTTCTGGCTTGATGAAGTGAAGTTTTTAGGTCACGTGATCTCTAGTGAAGGAGTAGCAGTGGACCCAAGCAAGATTGAAGCAGTAACAAACTGGCAGAGACCGACTAGTGTGCATGAGATTCGAAGTTTATTAGGACTGGCTGGTTATTATAGAAGGTTTGTTGAAGGATTTTCTAGTTTGTCTAGACCACTCACGGCATTGACTAAGAAGAACGTGAAGTTTGTTTGGAACAATAAGTGCGAGGCAAGTTTTCTTGAGTTGAAGAAAAGACTTACGACCGCACCGGTACTTACACTGCCGGAGCCTCTTAAGCCTTTTGTAGTGTATAGTGATGCATCTAAAGCAGGACTAGGATGTGTGCTGATGCAAGAAGGGAGAGTAGTTGCTTATGCTTCACGTCAACTGAAGAATCATGAGCAGAATTATCCTACGCATGATTTGGAATTAGCTGCAGTGGTTTTTGCTCTTAAGATTTGGAGACACTACTTGTATGGTGAAAAGTGTGAAGTTTTCACAGATCACAAAAGCCTCCAATATCTGTTCGAGCAGAAGAACCTTAATATGAGGCAGAGAAGATGGTTGGAATTAATCAGCGATTATCAGTGCAACATCAAGTACCACCCCGGAAAGGCCAATGTGGTAGCTGATGCTTTGAGTCGCAAGAGCAGAGTGGAGGATTCATCTATCTTGTCGTCAGATGTAAATTCACTCTTATGCAGTATGAGGAAACTGTTGATCGAGAATCGTAGTCGGGAAGTAGTTCTGACCACCGTTCAAGAGTTCATTCCATTGGATTGGGAAGAACTGAAAGACCGTCAGAAGAAAGATAGTAAGCTTGCAGAAGTCATCGGGAAAATTGAGAAGTCGGAAGGACCGAAGGACTTTAGCATCAGAGAAGATGGAACTTTGTATTTCAAGAACCGAAGGGTCATCCCAGCAGACCAAGAGTTAAAAGGAAAGGTAATGAAGGAAGCTCATAACACACCTTACACTGCTCATCCCGGCAGTACAAAGATGTACCAGGATCTGAAGCAGCATTTCTGGTGGGCAGGAATGAAAAAGGACGTGGCAGATTTTGTGAACAAGTGTTCAATATGCAGATTAGTTAAAGCGGAACACCAGAAACCAGCAGGTGAATTGCAGCCACTGCCAATCCCGGAATGGAAATGGGAGGATATCTCAATGGATTTTGTAGTGGGTTTTCCAAGAACCTCAGCTGGAAATAATGCTATCTGGGTGATAGTGGACCGACTAACAAAAAGTGCTCACTTTATACCCATCAAGAATACAGATTCTTTGGAGAGATTAACGAGGATTTATTTAGCAGAGATTGTCAGATTGCATGGAGTGCCTAAGACTATTGTGTCCGATAGAGACCCTCGTTTCACGTCGCGTTTCTGGCAAAGTTTGCAAGACTTAAT
>NW_023350882.1:0-14328 GCF_001411555.2 Juglans regia
TGTTGACTAGAATGCATACTAAGCTGGAGGATTGTATTGAGACTTTTCCTCATGTATTCAAATACACACAAGGTATGAAAAATTTTGTGGTTGATGCTTTAGCAAGAAGGTATGTCCTTGTCTTCATTTTAGATGCGACATTGTTGAGATTTGAATATGATAAGGAATTGCATGCTAATAATGATGACTTTGCTAGTGTGTATGGAACATGTGAGAATGCATCTTTTGGTAAGTTCTATAAACTAGATTGGTACTTGTTTAGAATGAATAGATTTTGTGTGCCTACTAGTTTTATGCGTAAGTTGATTGTGTGTGATGGACATGCTGGTTTGTTGGGTAACCATGGTGTAAGGAAGACTTTTGTTGTGTTGCATGAACGTTTATGGAAATATCATTTGCCTTTCAAAGACGTGTTACACGAACGTTTGCAGGAGTATCATTTGTATTTCATTAATTTTGCATATAATTGGAGTGGTCATTCTGGTGAAAATAAGATTTCAGAAATGTTGCATGAACGTTTATGGGAGTATCATTTGCCATTCATTGACTTGTTGCATGAACGTTTGCGGGAGTATTATTTGCCATTCATTGAGTTTGCATATTGGAGTGGTCATTTTGGTTCGAGGAAGACTTTAGATGTGCTTCATGAACTTTTGTGGGAGTATTCTTTGCCATTCATTGAGTTTACATATGATTGGAATGTTCATGCCACTACTAAATTTTCACCAGTTGATGATATGGGTAACTTGGATGGACTAGTCCAAAATTTTGAACAAATTAATGAAAATGCATATCTAATGGATCTTCCAGGTAAGTATCACGTTTCTACTATTTTCAATGGTACTAACCACTTTCCCTTTGATCCAGGTGGAGATTCGAGGTCGAATCCTTTTGAGGAGAGAGGGAATGATGGGAACCAAGATGAGCCTAGTCTTAAAGATCATTTGCAACTTCCAGATGGGCCAAGAAGATCAAAGAGACAATACAAGGATTGATGCAATCCACCTGGGATAAGTTTAGCAAGAGGCCAACATTCAAGATGGGGTTTGAAGGATGAGGATCCTGTTTTAATTCATTTGATTAGCTACGGAAGAAGGCAACGACATGACTTAAAGGCTTTGGGCTCTTGAAGGGTTTCAACTTATTTAATTCATTTAAAGAACTTATTTTATTAGTTTAGAATAATTGAGTTTATTATGGGAAGCACTTAAGAGGGCCTATGCAAGGGCATGTTGGGAAAGTTATTATTTTATTGAACTAGGGTTAGGGTTACTGTAGCAGAGTTACTGTTGCGTGGCACTGTAGCCGCGACACTGTTCATCCAGGGGCAGAAGTTGGGGGTTTATTTTGGCTAGGGTTTCATTAGGTTTTCTTTTAAATACTCTATGTAGTCTCATTCTAATGAGATTATGAAATTTATAAAATTTGATGAATTTATTCATTCTGAGTTGAGTTTTACTCCTCTTGTTCTTAATTGAACTTTTGAACTTATCAAAGGTAAATCACAACCTTTGTGGCGTTCCTCCTTTGTAATCTGGGTTCTTGAGACGGGTTCTTCAACGGGTCTAGATTTTAATATAATCTAGGTTCTTGAAACAAGTTCTCATCGGGTCTAGGTTCTCCATCCTTTGACTTGATTTTGGCTTTCTTGGGAAGTTTTCAAATTGACTGTGGGTTCAAGGGATTTCATTCCCGCGGGTTCATATCATTTGGTATTCAGAGCCAGGTTTCCAATCAGGTCTAATTCTATTTTTTAATTTTAGTATCCTTAAATTTAATTCTAGGGCTTCATTGTTCTAGGGTTGCCAAAAAAAAAAAAAATTGAAATAAAAAGTAGGCTGCTGAAATTCTTAAGGTTTTGGGTTTGGCTGAAATTTGCATCACCTAGGGTTTCAAAATTCTAGGGTTTCTGCATCTCTAAGTTTGTCAATTGCTTGGAGTGTCGTTCCATTGATTCTTTTCTATTTCATTGTCCATGTTTGTGTGTTTGAATTCAATTGGTTGGTTTTCACAATTGAATATTGCTGTTTGTGGATGAATTAGAGAAAAGAAAAGAAAAGAAAAGAAAAGAAAGGAAAGGAAAAGAAAAGAAAAGAAAAGAAAGGAAAGGAAAGGAAAGGAAAAGAAAATTCCAAAAAAAAAAAAAAAGAAGTTGAAGAGAAGAGAAGGTAGCATATTCAAAGTTGCTACATAGTTACAACAATGAGAAAGAAAGAAATTTGTTGATTGAACCTTACCATCAAAGGGGTTGCTGCATACATCACTCAAGTTGGTATCTTGTTTTATTGCTACTCTTTCATTCGCATAACTTCATTGATTGTCGTGTCATTTTTATTCCTTCATGTTTCTCTTGTTCTTGTTTCCTGAATCTAATTACTAGTTGGGATAAAACAAGGTTGCTTTGTCTTGATTGAGTTCATTTAGTTCTGAAAGAACTTGAGTGGAAAAACTATTGAGGTAAAAGGCAAGAGAGTGTGAGACTATTATCGGGAAAAAGCCACTAAGAGTGAAACACAAGTAGAGTGTCATTATTCGAGTGTAAACACGTAAGGGAGTGTGCGAGGTTTTCCACTAACATTCTTTTTGTGCAACATATTATGATGTCTCATAGAAGTGACTCATCACCAAAAAGTGTGGCAGATAACTCATCCTTTGTGTTGCAAGCCATGCAACAACAGTTTGAGCGGTTGAACTTGGTGTTGGGTGAAGTGAGGGATAGTATGGATAATCAAGAAGCAATTATTAGAAATTTGCAAGGTGAGAGAGATAGGAGGCGACGTGAGTCTAGAATTGGGAATAGGTATAAGAATGGAGAGTTTGGTGAGGATGAGGAAGGCTTAACATCTGAAGTTGGATTGGGTGGACATAGAGGAGTTAGGCATGGAAGAGGCCTTAGGGCAAACTCAGGGGGTCGAGATAGAGTAGATAAGAACCTTGGGAGCATCAAAATGAAAATACCATCATTCCAAGGTAGAACTGACCCTGAAGTTTATTTAGAGTGGGAGAAAAGAATAGAGTTGGTGTTTGATTTTCATAATTACTCTAAGGAGAAGAAGGTGAAGCTGGCTGTAATTGAGTTCACTGATTATGCGACTATTTGGTGGGATCAATTAGTGACCAATAGGAGGAGGAATCTTGAGAGACCTGTAGAAACATGGAGAGAGTTGAACGCTATCATGAGGCGGAGATTTGTACCTAGCCACTACTATAGAGACACCTCAAGGAGATGGAGGTGGCTATTATTCGGGCTAATGTAGTGGAGGATCGGGAGGCCACAATGACAAGATTTTTGAGGGGGTTGAATAGGGAGATAGCCAATGTAGTTGAGTTGCAACATTATGAGGAGGTAGAGGACATGGTGCACATGGCTATGACGGTGGAGAGAAGGCTAAAAGGAAAGGGTACATCAAGGTATACTTCGGTTTCTAGTACAAAGGAGAAGACCGAACCAACAAAGGGAAAAGATTTGGGTGAGGCTGAAACCTCAAGAAAAAGTGAGAATGAGCTTAATAATAAGAGTGAAGGTGACAGTGAAAGTGAGATTGTGCTGAAAAGAAAGAGTGAAGGTGAGATTGAGAAGAAAAGAAACAGTGAGACCGAAATGGAGAAAGACAGAAAAATGAGAGAGAAAAAAAGAAGAGGGTGAGACTAAAACCTTAAGCAAAAGAGAGAATGAGTTGAAAAGTAATTATGAAAAAGAGAGAGAAAAAGAAAAACAGAGTGGAAAGAAAAGAGAGTGTGAAGAAAGTGAGAGAAAAACAAAGAGAAAAGTGAGTTTTTGTGCTAAGGCGAGTCTTAATCCTAACGGACTTGACGTATGTTTGCCTAGTATTGTTGTCTTTTCGTTGCAGGGATATGAGGTCATGTTTCCTAGTGGTGTCTTTTGTGGATTGCCACCTTTTAGGGAGATAGAGCACTACATTGATTTTATGCCAGGTGCGACAATTCTTAATCAACCTTTCTTGGAAAAACAAGAGTCATTGACACACTTAAAGGGACAAGGTAAGTTGTTGACTAGAATGCATACTAAGCTGGAGGATTGTATTGAGACTTTTCCTCATGTATTCAAATACACACAAGGTATGAAAAATTTTGTGGTTGATGCTTTAGCAAGAAGGTATGTCCTTGTCTTCATTTTAGATGCGAAATTGTTGAGATTTGAATATGATAAGGAATTGCATGCTAATAATGATGACTTTGCTAGTGTGTATGGAACATGTGAGAATGCATCTTTTGGTAAGTTCTATAAACTAGATTGGTACTTGTTTAGAATGAATAGATTTTGTGTGCCAACTAGTTTTATGCGTAAGTTGCTTGTGTGTGATGGACATGCTGGTTTGTTGGGTAACCATGGTGTAAGGAAGACTTTTGTTGTGTTGCATGAACGTTTATGGAAATATCATTTGCCTTTCAAAGACGTGTTACACGAACGTTTGCAGGAGTATCATTTGTATTTCATTAATTTTGCATATAATTGGAGTGGTCATTCTGGTGAAAATAAGATTTCAGAAATGTTGCATGAACGTTTATGGGAGTATCATTTGCCATTCATTGACTTGTTGCATGAACGTTTGCGGGAGTATTATTTGCCATTCATTGAGTTTGCATATTGGAGTGGTCATTTTGGTTCGAGGAAGACTTTAGATGTGCTTCATGAACATTTGTGGGAGTATTCTTTGCCATTCATTGAGTTTACATATGATTGGAATGTTCATGCCACTACTAAATTTTCACCAGTTGATGATATGGGTAACTTGGATGGACTAGTCCAAAATTTTGAACAAATTAATGAAAATGCATATCTAATGGATCTTCCAGGTAAGTATCATGTTTCTACTATTTTCAATGGTACTAACCACTTTCCCTTTGATCCAGGTGGAGATTCGAGGTCGAATCCTTTTGAGGAGAGGGGGAATGATGGGAACCAAGATGAGCCTAGTCTTAAAGATCATTTGCAACTACCAGATGGGCCAAGAAGATCAAAGAGACAATACAAGGATTGATGCAATCCACCTGGGATAAGTTTAGCAAGAGGCCAACATTCAAGATGGGGTTTGAAGGATGAGGATCCTGTTTTAATTCATTTGATCAGCTACGGAAGAAGGCAACGACACATGAAGGGTTTCAACTTATTTAATTCATTTAAAGAACTTATTTTATTAGTTTAGAATAATTGAGTTTATTATGGGAAGCACTTAAGGGGGCCTATGCAAGGGCATGTTGGGAAAGTTATTATTTTATTGAACTAGGGTTAGGGTTACTGTAGCAGAGTTACTGTTGCGCGGCACTGTAGCCGTGACACTGTTCATCCAGGGGCACTTTTGGAAGATGGGGGTTTATTTTGGCTAGGGTTTCATTAGGTTTTCTTTTAAATACTCTATGTAGTCTCATTCTAATGGGATAATGAAGTTTATGAAATTTGATGAATTTATTATTGTGAGTTGAGTTTTACTCCTCTTGTTCTTAATTGAACTTTTGAACTTATCAAAGGTAAATCACAACCTTTGTGGCGTTTCTCCTTTGTAATTTGGGTTCTTGAGACGGGTTCTTCAATGGGTCTAGATTTTAATATAATCTAGGTTCTTGAAACGAGTTCTCATCGGGTCTAGATTCTCCATCCATAGACTTGATTTTGGCTTTCTTGGGAAGTTTTCAAATTGACTGTGGGTTCAAGGGATTTCATTCCCGCGGGTTCATATCATTTGGTATTCAGAGCAAGGTTTCCAATCAGGTCTGATTCTATCTTTTAATTTTAGTATCCTTAAATTTAATTCTAGGGCTTCATTGTTCTAGGGTTGCCAAAAAAAAAAAAAATTGAAATAAAAAGTAGGCTGCTGAAATTCTTAAGGTTTTGGGTTTGGCTGAAATTTGCATCACCTAGGGTTTCAAAATTCTAGAGTTTCCTGCATCTCTAAGTTTGTCAATTGCTTGGAGTGTCGTTCCATTGATTCTTTTCTATTTCATTGTCCATGTTTGTGTGTTTGAATTCAATTGGTTGGTTTTCACAATTGAATATTGTTGTTTGTGGATGAATTAGAGAAAAGAAAAGAAAGGAAAAGAAAAGAAAAGAAAAGAAAAAAGGAAAAGAAAAGAAAAGAAAAGAAAGGAAAGGAAAAGAAAAGAAAAGAAAAGAAAGGAAAGGAAAGGAAAGGAAAAGAAAATTCCAAAAAAAAAAAAAAAAGAAGTTGAAGAGAAGAGAAGGTAGCATATTCAAAGTTGCTACATAGTTACAACAATGAGAAAGAAAGAAATTTGTTGATTGAACCTTACCATCAAAGGGGTTGCTGCATACATCACTCAAGTTGGTATCTTGTTTTATTGCTACTCTTTCATTCGCATAACTTCATTGATTGTCGTGTCATTTTTATTCCTTCATGTTTCTCTTGTTCTTGTTTCCTGAATCTAATTACTAGTTGGGATAAAACAAGGTTGCTTTGTCTTGATTGAGTTCATTTAGTTCTGAAAGAACTTGAGTGGAAAAACTATTGAGGTAAAAGGCAAGAGAGTGTGAGACTATTATCGGGAAAAAGCCATTAAGAGTGAAACACGAGTAGAGTGTCATTATTCGAGTTGAAACACGTAAGGGAGTGTGTGAGGTTTTCTTTTTTACCACTAACATTCTTCTGTGCAGCACCTTGTAATGTCTCATCGGAGTAGCTCATCACCAAGGGGGCGAGTAGATAACTCATCCTTTGTGTTGCATGCCATGCAACATGAGTTTGAGCGGTTGAACTTGGTGTTAGGTGAAGTGAGGAATAGCATGGATAATCAAGAAGCAATGGTTAGAAATCTGCAAGCAGAGAAAGATAGGAGGCGACATGAGCCTAATATTAAGAATGGGTATGAGAATGGAGAGTATGGTGAGGATGAGGAAGTGCTAACATCTGAAGTTGGATTGGGTAGACATAGAAGAGTTAGGCATGGAAGAGGCCTTAGGGCAAACTCAGGGGGTCGAGATAGAGTAGATAAGAACCTTGGAAGCATCAAAATGAAAATACCATCATTCCAAGGTAGAACTGACCCTGAAGTTTATTTAGAGTGGGAGAAAAGAATAGAGTTAGTGTTTGATTGTCATAATTACTCTGAGGAGAAAAAGATGAAGTTGGCTGTAATTGAGTTCATTGATTATGCGATTATTTGGTGGGATCAATTAGTATCCAATAGGAGGAGGAATTTTGAGAGGCCTGTAGAAACATGGAGAGAGTTGAAAGCTATCATGAGGCGGAGATTTGTACCTAGCCACTACTATAGAGACCTCTACAAAAAATTACAAAATCTTATACAGGGGTCTAGGAGTGTAGAGGACTACCATAAGGAGATGGAGGTGGCTATGATTCGGGCTAATGTAGTGGAGGATCGGGAGGCCATAATGAAAAGATTTTTGAAGGGGTTGAATAGGGAGATAGCCAATGTAGTTGAGTTGCAACATTATGAAGAGGTAGAGGACATAGTGCACATGGCTATGAAGGTGGAGAGACGGCTAAAAGGAAAGGGTACATCAAGGTATACTTCGGTTTCTAGTACTTCTTGGAAACCAAAGTGGGACAAAAATGATCAAGTTGTAGCAAAGGAGAAGACCGAACCACCAAAGGGAAAAGATTTGGGTGAGGCTGAAACCTCAAGAAAAAGTGAGAATGAGCTTAATAATAAGAGTGAAGGTGACAGTGAAAGTGAGATTGTGCTGAAAAGAAAGAGTGAAGGTGAGATTGAGAAGAAAAGAAACAGTGAGACCGAAATGGAGAAAGACAGAAAAATGAGAGAGAAAAAAGAAGAGGGTGAGACTAAAACCTTAAGCAAAAGAGAGAATGAGTTGAAAAGTAATTATGAAAAAGAGAGTGAAAAAGAAAAACAGAGTGGAAAGAAAAGAGAGTGTGAAGAAAGTGAGAGAAAAACAAAGAGAAAAGTGAGTTTTTGTGCTAAGGCGAGTCTTAATCCTAACGGACTTGACGTATGTTTGCCTAGTATTGTTGTCTCTTTGTTGCAGGGATATGAGGTCATGTTTCCTAGTGGTGTCTTTTGTGGATTGCCACCTTTTAGGGAGATAGAGCACTACATTGATTTTATGCCAGGTGCGACAATTCTTAATCGACCTTTCTTGGAAAAACAAGAGTCATTGACACACTTAAAGGGACAAGGTAAGTTGTTGACTAGAATGCATACTAAGCTGGAGGATTGTATTGAGACTTTTCCTCATGTATTCAAATACACACAAGGTATGAAAAATTTTGTGGTTGATGCTTTAGCAAGAAGGTATGTCCTTGTCTTCATTTTAGATGCGACATTGTTGAGATTTGAATATGATAAGGAATTGCATGCTAATAATGATGACTTTGCTAGTGTGTATGGAACATGTGAGAATGCATCTTTTGGTAAGTTCTATAAACTTGATTGGTACTTGTTTAGAATGAATAGATTTTGTGTGCCAACTAGTTTTATGCGTAAGTTGCTTGTGTGTGATGGACATGCTGGTTTGTTGGGTAACCATGGTGTAAGGAAGACTTTTGTTGTGTTGCATGAACGTTTATGGAAATATCATTTGCCTTTCAAAGACGTGTTACACGAACGTTTGCAGGAGTATCATTTGTATTTCATTAATTTTGCATATAATTGGAGTGATCATTCTGGTGAAAATAAGATTTCAGAAATGTTGCATGAACGTTTATGGGAGTATCATTTGCCATTCATTGACTTGTTGCATGAACGTTTGCGGGAGTATTATTTGCCATTCATTGAGTTTGCATATTGGAGTGGTCATTTTGGTTCGAGGAAGACTTTAGATGTGCTTCATGAACATTTGTGGGAGTATTCTTTGCCATTCATTGAGTTTACATATGATTGGAATGTTCATGCCACTACTAAATTTTCACCAGTTGATGATATGGGTAACTTGGATGGACTAGTCCAAAATTTTGAACAAATTAATGAAAATGCATATCTAATGGATCTTCCAGGTAAGTATCATGTTTCTACTATTTTCAATGGTACTAACCACTTTCCCTTTGATCCAGGTGGAGATTCGAGGTCGAATCCTTTTGAGGAGAGGGGGAATGATGGGAACCAAGATGAGCCTAGTCTTAAAGATCATTTGCAACTTCCAGATGGGCCAAGAAGATCAAAGAGACAATACAAGGATTGATGCAATCCACCTGGGATAAGTTTAGCAAGAGGCCAACATTCAAGATGGGGTTTGAAGGATGAGGATCCTGTTTTAATTCATTTGATCAGCTACGGAAGAAGGCAACGACATGAAGGGTTTCAACTTATTTAATTCATTTAAAGAACTTATTTTATTAGTTTAGAATAATTGAGTTTATTATGGGAAGCACTTAAGGGGGCCTATGCAAGGGCATGTTGGGAAAGTTATTATTTTATTGAACTAGGGTTAGGGTTACTGTAGCAGAGTTACTGTTGCGCGGCACTGTAGCCGTGACACTGTTCATCCAGGGGCACTTTTGGAAGATGGGGGTTTATTTTGGCTAGGGTTTCATTAGGTTTTCTTTTAAATACTCTATGTAGTCTCATTCTAATGGGATAATGAAGTTTATGAAATTTGATGAATTTATTATTGTGAGTTGAGTTTTACTCCTCTTGTTCTTAATTGAACTTTTGAACTTATCAAAGGTAAATCACAACCTTTGTGGCGTTTCTCCTTTGTAATTTGGGTTCTTGAGACGGGTTCTTCAATGGGTCTAGATTTTAATATAATCTAGGTTCTTGAAACGAGTTCTCATCGGGTCTAGATTCTCCATCCATAGACTTGATTTTGGCTTTCTTGGGAAGTTTTCAAATTGACTGTGGGTTCAAGGGATTTCATTCCCGCGGGTTCATATCATTTGGTATTCAGAGCAAGGTTTCCAATCAGGTCTGATTCTATCTTTTAATTTTAGTATCCTTAAATTTAATTCTAGGGCTTCATTGTTCTAGGGTTGCCAAAAAAAAAAAAAAATTGAAATAAAAAGTAGGCTGCTGAAATTCTTAAGGTTTTGGGTTTGGCTGAAATTTGCATCACCTAGGGTTTCAAAATTCTAGAGTTTCCTGCATCTCTAAGTTTGTCAATTGCTTGGAGTGTCGTTCCATTGATTCTTTTCTATTTCATTGTCCATGTTTGTGTGTTTGAATTCAATTGGTTGGTTTTCACAATTGAATATTGCTGTTTGTGGATGAATTAGAGAAAAGAAAAGAAAAGAAAAGAAAAGAAAGGAAAGGACAAGAAAAGAAAAGAAAAGAAAGGAAAGGAAAGGAAAGGAAAAGAAAATTCCAAAAAAAAAAAAAAAAGAAGTTGAAGAGAAGAGAAGGTAGCATATTCAAAGTTGCTACATAGTTACAACAATGAGAAAGAAAGAAATTTGTTGATTGAACCTTACCATCAAAGGGGTTGCTGCATACATCACTCAAGTTGGTATCTTGTTTTATTGCTACTCTTTCATTCGCATAACTTCATTGATTGTCGTGTCATTTTTATTCCTTCATGTTTCTCTTGTTCTTGTTTCCTGAATCTAATTACTAGTTGGGATAAAACAAGGTTGCTTTGTCTTGATTGAGTTCATTTAGTTCTGAAAGAACTTGAGTGGAAAAACTATTGAGGTAAAAGGCAAGAGAGTGTGAGACTATTATCGGGAAAAAGCCATTAAGAGTGAAACACGAGTAGAGTGTCATTATTCGAGTTGAAACACGTAAGGGAGTGTGTGAGGTTTTCTTTTTTACCACTAACATTCTTCTGTGCAGCACCTTGTAATGTCTCATCGGAGTAGCTCATCACCAAGGGGGCGAGTAGATAACTCATCCTTTGTGTTGCATGCCATGCAACATGAGTTTGAGCGGTTGAACTTGGTGTTAGGTGAAGTGAGGAATAGCATGGATAATCAAGAAGCAATGGTTAGAAATCTGCAAGCAGAGAAAGATAGGAGGCGACATGAGCCTAATATTAAGAATGGGTATGAGAATGGAGAGTATGGTGAGGATGAGGAAGTGCTAACATCTGAAGTTGGATTGGGTAGACATAGAAGAGTTAGGCATGGAAGAGGCCTTAGGGCAAACTCAGGGGGTCGAGATAGAGTAGATAAGAACCTTGGAAGCATCAAAATGAAAATACCATCATTCCAAGGTAGAACTGACCCTGAAGTTTATTTAGAGTGGGAGAAAAGAATAGAGTTAGTGTTTGATTGTCATAATTACTCTGAGGAGAAAAAGATGAAGTTGGCTGTAATTGAGTTCATTGATTATGCGATTATTTGGTGGGATCAATTAGTATCCAATAGGAGGAGGAATTTTGAGAGGCCTGTAGAAACATGGAGAGAGTTGAAAGCTATCATGAGGCGGAGATTTGTACCTAGCCACTACTATAGAGACCTCTACCAAAAATTACAAAATCTTATACAGGGGTCTAGGAGTGTAGAGGACTACCATAAGGAGATGGAGGTGGCTATGATTCGGGCTAATGTAGTGGAGGATCGGGAGGCCATAATGAAAAGATTTTTGAAGGGGTTGAATAGGGAGATAGCCAATGTAGTTGAGTTGCAACATTATGAAGAGGTAGAGGACATAGTGCACATGGCTATGAAGGTGGAGAGACGGCTAAAAGGAAAGGGTACATCAAGGTATACTTCGGTTTCTAGTACTTCTTGGAAACCAAAGTGGGACAAAAATGATCAAGTTGTAGCAAAGGAGAAGACCGAACCACCAAAGGGAAAAGATTTGGGTGAGGCTGAAACCTCAAGAAAAAGTGAGAATGAGCTTAATAATAAGAGTGAAGGTGACAGTGAAAGTGAGATTGTGCTGAAAAGAAAGAGTGAAGGTGAGATTGAGAAGAAAAGAAACAGTGAGACCGAAATGGAGAAAGACAGAAAAATGAGAGAGAAAAAAGAAGAGGGTGAGACTAAAACCTTAAGCAAAAGAGAGAATGAGTTGAAAAGTAATTGTGAAAAAGAGAGTGAAAAAGAAAAACAGAGTGGAAAGAAAAAAGAGTGTGAAGAAAGTGAGAGAAAAACAAAGAGAAAAGTGAGTTTTTGTGCTAAGGCGAGTCTTAATCCTAACGGACTTGACGTATGTTTGCCTAGTATTGTTGTCTCTTTGTTGCAGGGATATGGGTCATGTTTCCTAGTGGTGTCTTTTGTGGATTGCCACCTTTTAGGGAGATAGAGCACTACATTGATTTTATGCCAGGTGCGACAATTCTTAATCGACCTTTCTTGGAAAAACAAGAGTCATTGACACACTTAAAGGGACAAGGTAAGTTGTTGACTAGAATGCATACTAAGCTGGAGGATTGTATTGAGACTTTTCCTCATGTATTCAAATACACACAAGGTATGAAAAATTTTGTGGTTGATGCTTTAGCAAGAAGGTATGTACTTGTCTTCATTTTAGATGCGACATTGTTGAGATTTGAATATGATAAGGAATTGCATGCTAATAATGATGACTTTGCTAGTGTGTATGGAACATGTGAGAATGCATCTTTTGGTAAGTTCTATAAACTAGATTGGTACTTGTTTAGAATGAATAGATTTTGTGTGCCAACTAGTTTTATGCGTAAGTTGCTTGTGTGTGATGGACATGCTGGTTTGTTGGGTAACCATGGTGTAAGGAAGACTTTTGTTGTGTTGCATGTACGTTTATGGAAATATCATTTGCCTTTCAAAGACGTGTTACACGAACGTTTGCAGGAGTATCATTTGTATTTCATTAATTTTGCATATAATTGGAGTGATCATTCTGGTGAAAATAAGATTTCAGAAATGTTGCATGAACGTTTATTGGAGTATCATTTGCCATTCATTGACTTGTTGCATGAACGTTTGCGGGAGTATTATTTGCCATTCATTGAGTTTGCATATTGGAGTGGTCATTTTGGTTCGAGGAAGACTTTAGATGTGCTTCATGAACATTTGTGGGAGTATTCTTTGCCATTCATTGAGTTTACATATGATTGGAATGTTCATACCACTACTAAATTTTCACCAGTTGATGATATGGGTAGCTTGGATGGACTAGTCCAAATTTTTGAACAAATTAATGAAAATGCATATCTAATGGATCTTCCAGGTAAGTATCATGTTTCTACTATTTTCAATGGTACTAACCACTTTCCCTTTGATCCAGGTGGAGATTCGAGGTCGAATCCTTTTGAGGAGAGGGGGAATGATGGGAACCAAGATGAGCCTAGTCTTAAAGATCACTTGCAACTTCCAGATGGGCCAAGAAGATCAAAGAGACAATACAAGGACTGATGCAATCCACCTGGGATAAGTTTAGGAAGAGGCCAACATTTAAGATGGGGTTTGAAGGATGAGGATCCTGTTTTAATTCATTTGATCAGCTACGGAAGAAGGCAACGACATGACTTAAAGGCTTTGGGCTCTTGAAGGGTTTCAACTTATTTAATTCATTTAAAGAACTTATTTTATTAGTTTAGAATAATTTAGTTTATTATGGGAAGCACTTAAGGGGGCCTATGCAAGGGCATGTTGGGAAAGTTATTATTTTATTGAACTAGGGTTAGGGTTACTGTAGCAGAGTTACTGTTGCGCGGCACTGTAGCCGTGACACTGTTCATCCAGGGGCACTTTTGGAAGATGGAGGTTTATTTTGGCTAGGGTTTCATTAGGTTTTCTTTTAAATACTCTATGTAGTCTCATTCTAATGGGATAATGAAGTTTATGAAATTTGATGAATTTATTATTGTGAGTTGAGTTTTACTCCTCTTGTTCTTAATTGAGCTTTTGAACTTATCAAAGGTAAATCACAACCTTTGTGGCGTTTCTCCTTTGTAATTTGGGTTCTTGAGACGGGTTCTTCAATGGGTCTAGATTTTAATATAATCTAGGTTCTTGAAACGAGTTCTCATCGGGTCTAGATTCTCCATCCATAGACTTGATTTTGGCTTTCTTGGGAAGTTTTCAAATTGACTGTGGGTTCAAGGGATTTCATTCCAGCGGGTTCATATCATTTGGTATTCAGAGCAAGGTTTCCAATCAGGTCTGATTCTATCTTTTAATTTTAGTATCCTTAAATTTAATTCTAGGGCTTCATTGTTCTAGGGTTGCCAAAAAAAAAAAAATTGAAATAAAAAGTAGGCTGCTGAAATTCTTAAGGTTTTGGGTTTGGCTGAAATTTGCATCACCTAGGGTTTCAAAATTCTAGAGTTTCCTGCATCTCTAAGTTTGTCAATTGCTTGGAGTGTCGTTCCATTGATTCTCTTCTACTTCATTGTCCATGCTTGTGTGTTTGAATTCAATTGGTTGGTTTTCACAATTGAATATTGCTGTTTGTGGATGAATTAGAGAAAAGAAAAAGAATGGAAAAGAAAAGAAAAGAAAAGAAAAGAAA
>NW_023350883.1:0-255 GCF_001411555.2 Juglans regia
CTACCTGGTTGATCCTGCCAGTAGTCATATGCTTGTCTCAAAGATTAAGCCATGCATGTGTAAGTATGAACTAATTCAGACTGTGAAACTGCGAATGGCTCATTAAATCAGTTATAGTTTGTTTGATGGTATCTGCTACTCGGATAACCGAAGTAATTCTAGAGCTAATACGTGCAACAAACCCCGACTTCTGGAAGGGATGCATTTATTAGATAAAAGGTCGACGCGGGCTTTGCCCGTTGCTCTGATGATTCA
>NW_023350884.1:0-853 GCF_001411555.2 Juglans regia
CTATCGTTTCATTTTCCATACCTCGATTTTCTTTCCATCTCTCGGTTTTCGTGTTTCCATCTGTTGGCTTTTCACAAATGGTTTTAATTTCTTTTATGTTTACCGGTTGCGCCGGCTGTCATGTATCATTCCCATATATTTATAATTTTATATAAATATATATAAATTTATCTTAAAATTCAATACATTTAAATTCATTTTAAATAAATTTTATAAAATTTATTCAATTATCTTAACTCACTATTATATATATAAAATTTAATTTAATTTAATTCAATTCAATATACAAATACAGTCTAAATAGACGTGACTAATAAGACATTAATATAGGATGATGTGAGATAAGGTGTATCGATGACAATTCTCTAATTAGTTTATAGGTTTGTTTTGTGATTATTTTATTTTTGGTGTGTAATTACAGCACTTCTCATGACAAATCTTCTTCCATATGAATATATATTGAATAAGTATAGATAAAAATTATTATTAAAAATATTTATTTTATATATATAACATAATATCATTTAAATTATATATCTTTCTAAATAAATATTAAAAATGACTAATTAAAAACAGTCACGTACTTAGGGTTCGTTTGTTTTTAGAGATGAGATGAGATGAGATGAGATGAGTTGAGATTAAAGTTAAAAAGTTGAATAAAATATTGGTAGAATATATTTTTTAATATTATTGTTATTTTGGGATTTTAAAAAGTTAAATTGTTTATTTTATTTTGTGTGGAGATTTAGAAAAGTTGTAATGATGATGTGAGATGAGATGAGATGAGATGAGATGTTTTTGGAAAACAAAAAAGTGCAGTGGAAAGTGTGCACTCATTTATATCACCCCACCT
>NW_023350885.1:0-3006 GCF_001411555.2 Juglans regia
CTGTTGGAGGCTCCGGCTTGGTTTGGTTTCACAAATTTTTTGAAGCCATCTCATCTTATCTCATTTCATTTTATTTCATCTCAATCACAAATAAAATATTTTTTAATTTCAAATATTTAATTTTTTCATATAATTATTATAACGTTTTCAAACTTTCAAATAAAATACAAAAAATAATTTAAGTTTTTTAAATTTCAAAATAAAAATATTATTAAAAAATTATATTCAAACCCTCTTTTGATTTTATATTTTTTTTATTTAATTTTTTCTTTCTCATTTTTCAAAATTTTATAAAATATTTTAATTCAAATTATTTATAAATTATCTTACTATTATTTATAGATTTTTTATTTCATCTTATTTGTATAATCAAACGGGATCCTTAAATGGAAGAAAAGGTAGACCTAAGAGGCATTATATCATTTGTGGAATAGATCGTTGGAATATAATAGTTACTCTTATAATTTATGTAAGATTTTTAAAAATCTCATGAAATATATTTTTTATAAAACAAAAATGAGTAGAAAATTAAAACAATATATTAAAAGAAATACCTTTTTATGGTTTGCTGAAGACTCAAAGACACTCAATTTTTGTCAAAGGCTTGTGGCCTGATTGGCATAAACTTTCAATATTCAAAATGGAGGTTTTGGGTTCGAAACTCTCCTTCCCAAATGTATAAAATAATAATAATAAAAAATAGAAAAGAAAAAAGGACACCCATTTTCTCTCTAATTCCCTACTGCATCTCATAGAAGAGCACTAAGAAAACATCCAATGACTTTGTGGTGCAAAACAACGATACGTTTTCTCTCTCAAAGATAAATATTTGGCTTTCCCATGTTTGCTGATTATCATCTAATGGAAAACATGAATTTTGCATTAGAAATTAAGATGATGCACTTCGTTTACCGTTCGTAAATAACAATTTTAAGAGCACCTTAATGATCATATCACTTTATGTGTACCGACCGGCTTGTTTAGAAAAAGATTTCATCTCAAAATTATCATCTCATCTCATCCTATCTTTTTTTCAAACATCACTCAAACACAAATATTTTCAAACTAATCATTATAATTATTAATGTCTTAATTTGCACAACAGACCGGAAAGGAGGAAAGAATTATCCCCAGCCAACGAGATGATTCGGGCTTCAATACAGTATTTTTCGTGTTCATCCATAAAATAAATAGCAAATAAGCATAAATAAAGAGAGACACGAGGATTTATGTGGTTCAACATAATGCCTATGTCCATGTGTTGTTTGGGGGTGAAATCCACTATAATGGGTGCTTTTATAATCTCTCATTACCTCACATATCTCACAATACAATAGAAAAATTTAAGGAAGATACTTTGGAGTTGCAGTGGAGTTTGGCGTAGAGTGCTTCTATGAAGAGATCTTGTGTGTAAAGAGCTTGTTAAGAGTTCCTTCGTTTTGTGGGAGATCTCCTCATATATATAGAGATATATTTCCTTGGAGTCATTACCTTGTGAAGTCTATTCCTCTTAAGAGTCTGAGTCAACTTATCCTATATCTTCATGACTTTATCTCTTAGCTTGGTTTTCGGCCTTATCTTGAGTCTAAATTATAAGCTATTGATTTGACACCTACAGATGCTCGTGATAAGGGCTATTTGTTGGATAAGAAGGACTTGAGAATCTTCAAGTTAATAATCTGCAAAATAAATTTTGAAAATTGGTCATTGGTTTTCTGTTTGGTCCCCGATTTTTTGTTTGTTTGCCTTTTTTTTTTTACTAAGCAATTAGGAGCTCAGCTTGGAGAGATAGGCGGGAAATTAATCAACTGCATTAGGTGAGAGCATGGAGCTCTACTTTGGCGAGAGATGTACCTGACTGCATCATGGGCGAGCGCGGAGCTCAATTTTGAGTTTGTTTATTTGTGTAAATGTTCACCTGAGAGATTGTTTATTGTCAGCGAATAGTGCATATTTCCATGATTGATTTTTGTGTGCATTTTTGTGATCATTTTGCTTTTGTTGGTAGTAATGGATTTTCTGCCCCTTGGTTTAAATTGTTGTTGGTGTTCTCGTTTTGTTGTTTGTTTGTAGTAACCCGCGCTTAAGTAGTTAGGGAACCTGTCGACCCCTTAGATCCATCTTAAGCAGTTGCTGAGCCTGTCGACTTGTTCCCGAAAGACACCCGCGCGAGGCTATCGTATAGCATGGTAGCTCGTTCCCGAAGGTAACCCACTGGCGGCAATTGTGGTGTGAGCATAAACACTCAGCTTTTGTTGGAGAAGATGTTGTGCTTGTATTGCAATCCATGTGAGAGAGGTTAGGCAGTCCAGAGAGTCGCCTGCTTGTTAGGCGCTTGGGAGGTCGGGCGGTCCTTGACCTTTCTCGCTTGTTGGCTGCACATCAAGTCTTTAGACTCGACTTTGGCGGCTAAGTAAGGGAGTCGTGGGGTCTCTTGACCTTCACGTCCATTGATTGCACCACGAGTTTTTGGACTTGGCACTGGTGGCTAACTGTAGAGGCCGTGGGGTCTTTTGACCTCCACACCCGTTAAGTGCACTACGAATTTTTGGACTCGACATTGGTGGCTACCCTTAGAGGTTGTGGGGTCTTTTGACCTCCACACCAGTTGAGTGCACCGCGAGTCTTTGGACTCGATACTGGTGGCTACCTTTAGAGGTCGTGGGATCTTTTGACCTCCATGCCAATTGAGTGCACCGCGAGTCTATGGACTCGACATTGGTGGCTACCTGTAGTGGTTGTGGGGCCTTCTAACCTCCACACTCGTTGAGTGTAGGACTGTTCACCCGACCCGATCAATGACAATTCTATTTGGCCACTTGGCCGATTAACCGATTACCTAACCCGAAAAACATACCGAGTAAACATGTATTTTGACCCGAGCCGTTTTTATTTTTTTAATTTAATTTTAATATATATATTTTTTTATGTATGTGGTAATAATCTTAAAAATTTTGATTAACATTCTATACAAAAAATTTGAAGGAAACAAAATCAATACATAGA
>NW_023350886.1:0-1734 GCF_001411555.2 Juglans regia
GCCTCGTTTGGATGTTGAGCTGAATTAAGATGAGTTAAATTTTTTATAAATAGTAGTGAGTTGAAATAGTAGAGTAAGTTTTATAGAACCTACCTAAAATGAGTTTGATGTATTTAGATATTAAGATGAACTTAGACATATTTATAAGAAGTTAAAAAAATTTGTAGGTTCCGCATATAAAGAGATGTTGAGTTGAAAAATATTATAAATTCCACGTGATAACGTGTAAAAAAAATTTTGAGTTGATATAAATTTAATAATTTAAAAATTATATATTTAAATATTAAATTCAATTTAAAATTAATTAGACTGATTTAAATCAAGTTTCAAACGGCGCCTTAGTTTGTATCGTTAAGGCTAGTGGCTCCTGCAAATTGGGCCTCCCCCATTTATTATTGACAACAGAAAAGAGTGTACGGGCCGGGGATCGGGGACCAATTTTAAAGGAATTATTGCTGCCAAAACAAAATTAGGTGCATATACATTGTACGTACAACGCTTTGAGAAAAAAAAATGTGCAAAATAATTTAAAGTAGTGCATTTCATTTGAAAAAAAAATTCTCTATTAGCCTTGATCACGATAATATAGAGAATTTTAATGATAAATATTTTTTAATCCTAACCATGATTTTTTTATTTTAATAGTCTATTAATCATTTTAAAGTTTAAATATTTGTGAGATTAGTATTTGTCTTATTTAACTGATGAGAAATGATATTTATAATTTTAAAATATAAAAGTTCAGCACCTTCTCTTTAAAAAAAATAAATAAATTTAACAAAAAAAATAAATTATTTTTTAATATTAATAGAGCTTACTTTTTTAAAAAATAATGTATAGGACTTGCACACCTTATAATATCATTCTTTTTAGCATTACTCCCAACGGATAGCTAGCAATATATATATATATATATATATATATATATATATATATATTGAGCATTTAATACTGCCAAACAATTCATTCGAACAAGTTCACTTCGTGTATACCTTTCTTTAATTCGCTCTCAACTCTATATATATTTCAGAAAAGAACTCCAAGAAATCTAAATTTTATAAAAAATATATATATATAATTTTTGTCATATTTTTTTTAGTATTCTCCTCTCTGTACGTGCATGTATCAAGCCGGATAAACAAATCTTCCATGGTAGCTAAAATGTTCCGTACTGAGAGTAGATATAGGGTTTTCATGAGTACTTAATGTACGTTTGAACTTTGAACTAGTGGTTGAGATGATAAAACCTTCGATACATGAATGACCCTTTTTTTTTTTTTTTAGGGATTAGTTTGATAGTAAGATAAGATAAAATAATATAAAATAATTTTAGATGAATTGAATAAAATATTATTAGAATATTAATTTTTAATATTATTATTTATATTTAAAAATTTAAAAAAATTAAATTGATTATTATATTTTATATAAAAATTTAAAAAAAGATTAGATGGATTGAAATATTTTCTACATTCAAACAGGATTGAAAAGAGATCAAAGCTGATGAAAATATTTTTATAAAATAATTTATAAAAATAACATCACTTTATTATATAAATATTTTTATTTTATGACATAATTATATAAAAAATTATTATGCGTGTATCACTACTCCCATGACGTGCCATTCTTTTAAAAAGTGTGTTTCAACTTTTGCAGTTCATTACAAATGCAGAGATAGAGGAGCCACCTCTCTTCGTTCCATCGCATCCTTTTGAAGGTCAAAAAAAAAAC
>NW_023350887.1:0-3465 GCF_001411555.2 Juglans regia
CGGCGGCTAACCGAGCAGAAACAGAATATGAATCTTCCATTTATCATTATCGGAGTCTCGAGTGTGCAAATAGGAAAAACCACGCAGAAAACCACTTTGTTTCTGAAGTGGGTGCACTAGAAACAGAAAAGTTGGTACCAATCCAAACAAAGGCTACAGTTTTACACCCGTGGTAAGGTCAGAACAGAAACAGAATGTTATGTCAGAGGTTTCAAAAATCACATCATATCACATCAAAGTACATAACATTTTCAGAACAGAACAAAATCAAATTACAAAAATATAATTTAAGCACAATTTTTCATATTCGCTCTCTTTTGTATAGTTTAGAAACAGAATGCCAAAACTTTGCACATGTCTACACTAGTCATGACAGAAAGTACTTTATTCTTATACAGAATTTCATGAGTCACACAGAACAAATAATTGAGGTCGTTTTAAATTTCTTTTCATAACAAAATATGCATATTTTTCCAAAAATCAACTTCTGTCCATTTTGTTTATTTTATACAAAACCTAACATAGGAACCCTGCTTACTTGGACTTCTTAACTTTTCAAAAATTTCCTAAAAAATGCCGATTAAATATTAATCTTCACTTATAACATAATCACGTAATTTTCATAAATTTTCATCGAACACGTATTTCAATATTTAAGCCTAAGATGCTAAAATAACTTATTTTAATTCCTCGAAAACCTAAATTCACGAATTCCTAAAATGTTAACACTTCTCAAATTCCAACTAAATCTCTGACTAAAGTATTAACTCTAACTTATTTACTATTGAAAATCAAATTGTCGGATTAAATACTACATTACATAATTATGCCAAAATTTATTTTTAAGTTATACATAAAAATTATTTAACAAACTAGATCATAATAAAATTACAACATTATCACTTACTTTTGAAAGAAGCTTTACTTAAAATAAATTTAACTTACCAAGATCATTTCTGTAAATATGGAAAACTTAGATCTTACAAATACATATTAAAAGTTTAAAACACAATAATGCAACTTGTAACTCAAAGGTAATAATGTAATTTTATTTATTAGACCGACTATGCAATAGCTTCTGTAATACTTCATCATGTGAAAACATGACCAAAGGGCATAACGATAATAGCCCCTATTCTATTGGGTTACAGACTTACCCATATATATGTATACAACTCTTTAAGTCAGCAACATGAAAAAAAAAAAAAAGAAGTGAAGTGCAGAGGCATGGACTTATGACTAAAACTGAGATGTGCGTGGAGGGGTAAGGCACAACGGGTTGGGTTGGAAGGACTATAGTGGTGCGGCTGGAGTGCCGAGGAGGGCGTGCAATGGTGAGGCCACCTATGCTGGGCGGCGAAAGCGAAAGAGGCAGAGAGAGCACGGAGAGTGAGAGATGAGAGAGAGAGAGAGAGAGCAACCGTGAGGGAACGACTATGAAGGAGTGTCAGTGGGCTCACCGATCGGCACAGGGTGACGGGGATGTCATGATTGGCAGTTCCTATTGCTTTTACGGTGCTTTTCGGTGCGAAAGGTTGTGGTTTTGCAGTGGCTTACGGTAGAGATCAGTAGATGCTCTGTTTGTGGTGTAGGAAACAGAGGCTTTCCGTGCGGTGAGGGGTGGCTCTTGGTTACGTGTGGCTGAGCAGCGGCTAAGCAAAGGTGTTACGGCCCAAACGTTGGGCATGGGTGAGCCGTGGCAGGTGGCACCGAGGAGTTGGGGTGGCTACAAGTGTGGCTCTATTTCAGGTGTCTAAAACAGAGGAGTTTCGTGGCTTGCAACGAAGGCTACGGAGGCATTGGGTGGTGGCTTTGTGTGGCTGGGCACGGTGGTGCAAACAGAGGTGGTGTTTTACAAGGAGAGGGTGGTGGCGCACAAGTGGAGTGGTGGACATTGAATGGCTGAGGTTTCGTGCGTGGACTGAGTTCAGGGGAGTAGTAATGTGTTGGCTTGGATATGGGGGTGGCGGGTTGCTAAACGCCACCGAGGCTTGCGGTTTTACAAGGGCTGGGCAAAGGCCAGCGACTACGGGGAGAGGGAGAGCTGGAGCTTCTGTGCGTGGAGTTGCAGTGGCTGGGTTGTGGCTACTTGAAGGTGGTGAGGAGGCTAGAATGGAGATCTCAGTTTGATATTCTGAGATAAGGAGGACGAGCGGCACAATTCTAGAGTTGAGGATACTTAGCATATATATACGATATATATAGTAAAGAGATAAAAACCTAGAGAAAAATAATGGAAGGACAGCATGAAAATGGAAAAGAGAAGTAAACCATGCGACGGAGTCTGGAAATTGCTTCCACGGGCCTGGGCTCTTAAGCCTAAAAAGAAAAATATACTTGGCCCACGTCTTGGATCATGTATGGAATTATTGCAGGGGCTTTTACCTTAAGTTTTGGGCCTTGATTCGATCTAAAAAAAAAATAGACTTATCCCATAAATTTTCCAGGTGAACGTCCACTTGGTCTATTAGAAGATTTTAAACTTAATTATCAAACCTATTGGAAAAATTTTATTCCAACAAAAATATCTTAATCCCAAACTCTCTTCAAAAAATTTTACTCGTAATCCCAAATGATTAACTATAAACCACAAAAATTTTGTAAAGCGGCTTGACTGGACTCGGGTGTTACACTTGTCATAAATAGTCATTTTTATCGTAAATAATTCGTCACAAATATTTATTTTTTTTGTAGTACGGATGAAATATGTAGAAGCAATCATGCATACTCTTGGTAGAAAGCAATCTCAAAGTCAAGAAACCAATGATTAGAACCAATACGCTTGTGGTTCAATTAATTTCCTCTCCTTTCTATCTTCTTTTTGGTTGCACTCTACTTTCCTGTTATTTTGGGGGTGGTTGTTAGGACCTCCTCATCTCCTCCTTTCGTATCTTATTTGTTAATGCTCAAAAGGGAAGAAAAATTTATTTCCAAGACGCGTTTAGATAGGATAGGTCTCGATCGATATTGTTTGGAGCCCTCGGTAGCAATCTGGTACTGCTGTACGGTGTACTGTGTCGGTGCATACATTCATGACAGTGAACAATATTTAAATGTAGAGAAAATAAGAAGAAATGAACACATATATTTACGTGATTCGGCACTAAGTCTACGTCTACAGGACTTGGGAGGGGAGATTTTACCATAATAAACTAGTTTACAATCTCTCTTAGCGTCTCACTTCTCACTGTACAATGAGAGCTATAGATCTACTTGCAAGAGAAGAGGTTCTCTCTAGAGTTTTCAGGTCGAATAAGAAGTTCAAAAAGTCCTTGAAACTGTTGGCATCCTGTCCCTTTTAACTGATCTTCTTCGTATGTGCACCTCTCGATAGTGGTGAGAGATGTTCTTTTATCTTCTAGTAATGACTCATTGATAAGCGGTCTTGAAAACTATTTTGAATCTAACGTATTTTACCCCTCACACTATTGATTTTCAATAGATCATGTAGAATTCATTTATAAA
>NW_023350888.1:0-1425 GCF_001411555.2 Juglans regia
TGTAAGAGCTCTCTTACACTCGGATGAATGTAATAATCAGAACTAGAACAGTAAGACTAGATTGAAGATGATGAAAAGCTTACCTCATAAATTCATACGTATTGGGGTATTTGAGGTCCCCAAAATTCCTCCATAAACGAAAATACAAATCAAGATGAAATGCTCCAGAATGAATGACTCATTCATTCGGCGTGGGACTTAACAGACTCAACAAAACCTTACTAAATTGCCCTTACAATGACCGGTTCTAGAAGACACACTGCACGCACCGTTTTGGCCTAAACGGAGCGCTTAACCCATGACTCTCTTTACTCAATAAAACTGCACCGTTTCTTTTATTACTCGAGTGCCGTCGTTTCGTCCCCTCTCCTTTGCTGAAGCTACGTCGTTTGGATACCATCACCAGCCTTAATTCCCAAATCGTAGTCTCGTATCCCCAATTTCGCGAACTGCTCTCAATCCGCTCCCCCATTTCGAACCCTAAAGCTCCTTCCTTTACTTCCATGGCTCCTCACCCCGTAGCTTCCTTACATTCCCCCACCCTTATAAGACCTTGTCCACAAGGTGTGGATACAAAGCCCTAAGTTTCCAAAGATTTTCCCATGAATTTTCCCCCTCCGAGAGTCCGACCCATTTGATCAATACCTCTGTAGTTGCTCGGCCTCCTTGTTGTTTCATGCGTCGATCACGCACAGCTTCCGGTTCGGGAATCACTTCCCCTTCACTGTTGGTCGGAGGCAGCGTCACAAGTGGCTGGGTTCATTCTCCTAGTTTCTTCTTCAAGCAAGACACGTGGAAGACTGGATGGATTTGGGACGAGGGAGGTAGCTCGAGTCTGTAAGCCACGGATCCGAGCCTTTGGAGCACCTTGAAGGGCCCAGAGAAGCGAGGTGCAAGCTTCATGTTTTTGCGGAGTGCCACTGTCTTCTAGCGATACGGCTGTAGGCGAAGGTATACCCAATCCCCTACACTAAACTGTCTTTCCGTTCTCTTTTTATCCGCATAATATTTCATCCTGTCCTGAGCTGCCTTAAGATTTTTTTTTAAGAGTTGTAAGTTTTGTTCTCTGTTTTGCAATAACTGGTCAACTGTCGGGTTGTTCGAAGTGCCTGGGATGTAGTCGATTAACCTTGGGGGAGGGTAGCCGTAGAGAGCCTCAAAGGGTGTTAGCTTGGTTGAGCTGTGGTAGGTGCTGTTGTACCACCACTCGGCTAACGGTAGCCACTGACTCCACCCCGTGGGTTTAGATCCTGCGTAGCACCTCAGATAGCCTTCTACGACCTTGTTCACAGCTTCAGTCTGGCCATCGCTCTGCGGATGGTACACTGAGCTATAGTCTAGTGAAGTGCCTTGTAAAGCGAATAGCTCCTTCCAAAAGGAACTCAGGAATATCGGGTCCCTGTCGGAAACTATGGTTTTTGGGAG
>NW_023350889.1:0-743 GCF_001411555.2 Juglans regia
GTAATGTAATGCCTCGGTAATGAATTGGTGTTTGGGTGAGTGTTTGGGAATGAGAAAAAAAATTTGTAATGTCTGGGTAATAAACTTGTTTGAGGGATATGTGCTGTGGAAGGTAGTGTTAGTCTGGATATGGAGTTGGTGATTTACGGAATGTGTTTGGATGTAATAAGCAGGATCGGTGACTTGATACCACTTGTAAGAGCTCTCTTACACTCGGATGAATGTAATAATCAGAACTAGAACAGTAAGACTAGATTGAAGATGATGAAAAGCTTACCTCATAAATTCATACGTATTGGGGTATTTGAGGTCCCCAAAATTCCTCCATAAACGAAAATACAAATCAAGATGAAATGCTCCAGAATGAATGACTCATTCATTCGGCGTGGGACTTAACAGACTCAACAAAACCTTACTAAATTGCCCTTACAATGACCGGTTCTAGAAGACACACTGCACGCACCGTTTTGGCCTAAACGGAGCGCTTAACCCATGACTCTCTTTACTCAATAAAACTGCACCGTTTCTTTTATTACTCGAGTGCCGTCGTTTCGTCCCCTCTCCTTTGCTGAAGCTACGTCGTTTGGATACCATCACCAGCCTTAATTCCCAAATCGTAGTCTCGTATCCCCAATTTCGCGAACTGCTCTCAATCCGCTCCCCCATTTCGAACCCTAAAGCTCCTTCCTTTACTTCCATGGCTCCTCACCCCGTAGCTTCCTTACACCTTCTCTCGCTCTCTC
>NW_023350890.1:0-367 GCF_001411555.2 Juglans regia
TAAGGACAGCGGACTTACAAACAGAGCGAAGTCAATAATTAAAGAATACTGATAACGCCCATCAATCATTAAAAAAAAAACAAAAACAAAAAGGCCAAAGACACGATGTAGATCCTTCAACATCAATTAATTACTCCAAAATATTGTGAGCTCTACTGCGTAAAAGGAAAAAACTTTTTGTGCTTGCTTTGATTGTTGAAGGAAAGTGGAAAAAACACTGAGTTCAGTTGTGTGGGATCGTCGTCTTAGAATTCTTTTGCAGTGAACCATCGACATTTAAGTGAAAAAAAACCGATAAGAATAAACTATGGAACTTCGTATAATTATTCAAAAAAATAAACAAAGTAAAACTCACATAAAAAATCAA
>NW_023350891.1:0-329 GCF_001411555.2 Juglans regia
AAACCAATGTACAGATTATAACAAAATAAATACAAAGACAATACGTTATTAAAGCTTGAAATGATAACCTGAAAACCGATGGTCGCCCTTGCGAAGTCTAGCCTCGTACCGCCACTGCTACCACAAATCCGAACTACATAAAACGAGCTGACCATAGGAATCATTGCTGAAAAACATTTACAAGAAACTTAATTCAAACACAAACACAATAACTTCCACGACCCAAATACCAACCAAGAAAATTATAGTATATAGATTACAAGAACTACAGACTGAACAATTTAGTTCCTCATCAAATACAAAAATCCTTCAAAAATAACATGTCGTAA
>NW_023350892.1:0-435 GCF_001411555.2 Juglans regia
AACTATAGTTATACTAAATCACTAAAAGTTTATAACTAATACTAATAAATAACTACACTAATAGTCTAATATTAATACTATTATATAGTATAATATATTAGACTATAGTATATTAAATGTATTACAAATATATATATATATATATATATATTTCAATGATTAAATATATATTATATAGTCTATATATATATTACAAATATAATATAGACTATAGTTATACTTATAATTAATATAGTTATATATACTAAATCATTAAAAATTTATAACTAATATTAATATATAGTTTATAACTAATACTAATATATAACTATACTAATAGTCTAATATTAATACTATTATATAGTCTAATATATTATATAGCTATACTAATATATAAGTCTACAACTATTTAACTAATACTAATAGTTTAATATAGACTATAGTTATACTAAATCA
>NW_023350893.1:0-266 GCF_001411555.2 Juglans regia
TTTTTCTCCCCCCTGCTTCCCGCGCGGACGTCTCTCTCTCTCTCTCTCTCTCTCTCTCTCACGCCGTGCAACCGTTCCTCACCCAGCCCGCCGCCGTCGCACCGCCGTGCGTGACACCGCCCACCCCATTGTGCTCCCCACCGGCCGGCGACCTCCCTCTCCGATTTCCAGCCCCAGCCGCGCCGCCGTTAGCCTCCACGCACCACACGAAGCCGCGGCATTCCTTGCGCCGCCGTCGCGCCACCTCCGGCCACCATCTCTTCACC
>NW_023350894.1:0-1509 GCF_001411555.2 Juglans regia
TAGTTAATACTATTATATAGTCTAATATATTAGACTATAGTATATTAAATCAATTTTCCAAACCATCAAAAACAGTTTTAATTATCATTTAAAAAAAAAAACACATTGAAAATATTAACTCAATAGGAAACGGTGTCATTTCCTCTATAACTAAACCCTAATTCCTAAATTCTTATTCTCCCATCTCATTCTGCGACTTCTGCCCCGCTCATTCTGCCTCTCTTGTCTACTCACAGCTCACACTCTCGTCTGCGTCTCTGCCTCGCGACCTCGCCCATTCTCACTCTCTTGTCTCTCGTCTCTTAACTCTCTCGTCTCTCACTCTCTCTTCTCTCGACTCTCTCGTCCGCTCACTCTCTCGTCTGCGTCTTTGCCTCGCGGCCTCGCCCCTTCTCACTCTCGAGTCTCTTGTCTCTCAACTCTCTCTTCCCTTAACTCTCTCGTCCCTCACTCTCTCGGCCTCACTCTATCTCTCTGCTGAGTTTGCCCAGTGCCCCTTCACAGGTAATTTTTTTTTTTTGAAATTACATATTAGGCTTTTTGTGATATTAAGGTTTTTGTGATTGAATTTTGTAATATTAGGGTTTCTAAATCCGAAATTTAGGATTTTTTGTGATTGTGTTTATTATTGTGCTTGTGATATTAGGATAATGTGATTGAGTTTGTGAAATTACTTTGAAATTATGATAGATGATATTTGTGATATTATGGTTTTTTTAATTCGAAATTTACTTTAATTGGGTTTTGTGATTGAGTTTGTGAAATTACATTGATAGGATTTTGTAATTTTTCTACTTGAATAATATTTGTGTTTTGTTTCATGTTTATCAATTGGGGTTGATGATTTGAATAAACTATGAAGTCTCAACAATTAAACTAGTTTATTATTTATTTATTTTTATAAATAGATTTTTAATGGTAAATTGTCAAACTTTCATTTTAAAAAAACCAAAAAATTGGATTGGACCGAACCGAAAATTGGTAAAACCAGAAATACCGATTTAAGAGAGTAACCTGTGCGTAATCGGTTTTAAAAAATATAAAATAAGTATATACCGGTTTAGTCCTAAATTTTATCTAAAACTGGACCGATTACACCTCTACACGTGGGTAGATGAAGAAGATAAGAAGAAGACCAAGCTCTTCATGTTCTATTCGTGGGTAGATGAAGAAGCAGAACCTATTTTGGATTAAACACAAAATGTGCCGTTTCAACTTTTTCACATGGAGGGACAGGTAGTCGGGTACGCAAGGTTCCCACGCGAGTGCAAGTAGACTTTTGTATAAATTAACATTGAACTATGAGAAATTATACTTACAGTCGTGGGTGTACAAGCGTCGTGCAGTCGTTTTAAAAAAAATGAATAAATATGGGACTCATATGAAAAGAAATTAATTTTTTAATAGTGGATCCTACTCTTTTTTAAAATGACTGCATGACGTTTACGCATTTCATGACTATACGTAGCATTATTCTTGAATTATAGCTTAAAAAAAAAAACAAAATTA
>NW_023350895.1:0-3520 GCF_001411555.2 Juglans regia
AACAACTTGTAATTAGCAGTATACTGCTCGTAGTGCAGACCCATTGACGATCCTTGAGAAATCATTTCAATTCATTTCATTTTATTATTATAATTTTTTTAAATTTTTAAATAAAATATAATAAATAATTTAATTTTTTTAAATATCAATTCAATTTTTTTAAAATTTTAAAATAATAATAATATTAAAAATAATATTTTATTCAACTTTTAATTTTTATTTAAAATTATTTTATCTCATCTTACCATCTAAATTATAGTGAAATATGCCTTTTTACAATAATTGATATTGAACCGCATAAATCCATATCATTTCACAAAAAGATTTGATTAAGAAGCTTTGTAATTTGGGTCGTCTGCCAAAACCATCGGGACTTCGGGAGCAACTCAATGCGATAAGAATGAAATTTATGAACTCTATGACAGGCAACCGACCTCATTTCTTATCGGTATAGTCGTAATCCTTTCCGAGAGTATACGGATTACCGATTATAGAAGAAGCAAAGGAGTAGGTTTGGCAATCATTGTTTGAAAATATGTTCTAGGCACCCAGCTCAAGGGGGTCTCCTCAGGAGGGAATAAAGAAAGAATGAAGAAGGAGACAAAACGCTGAGAAGGGAAGATGTTCTAGGCCCAGCCCAAGCGGAATGTCTCTTGAGAGAGAAGAAAGAAAAGACAATGGGACAAAAGGCTGAGAAGAAGAAAAGTGTTTGAAAAAAAGTGAAGATGTGACATAAAGAATGAGAGAAGTGACAGAAAGTAAGTAAGAGATAGAGGATAAAGAGAAAAGACCAGACCACTTCATGAAGGGCTTCAGCTTCTTCAATCTCACCACAAGGACTTCAATGAAGAGATCTTTCCAGTAGATAGCGCTCCAATCTCTATTGTACAGTGAAGATGAGAGACTGTAAAACAAACATATTATAGCGGATTCGCCTTCCCAAAGGACATGTGGACGTAGGCCTAGTACAAACCACGTAAATCTGTCTCCATCTCCTTTATCTTTCCTACATTTATTTTATGTTCACCTCATAGATGTATGCATCGACATCGTACAACCACACCAGACTACTATTGGGGGCTCTAAACCACATCGATCGAGGCTCAAACAATCTCAACAAGCCAGAAATGACTTTTTCTCCCCTTGGCCTGTTGCACTATTTTCAGGCGCTAATAGTTGGTATTGTTTGTGGGATCTAAGTTATTTTCTACACCGAAGTGGTAGAAGGACGATTTCCCGGCGCACTAAATAATCTCCAAAGGAGTAGATAAAAGTTTCCTAGATAAGTTCCTAGCCCTCCAATTTTTTTTTTTATGAGCAGTACTGTGGCAAAAAATGGCAAGTGGACCTTTTCTCGTCCAGACAAAAAGCCAAGTTACTCGCCAATTGAACTACAAATGCTTAGTACACTTTGAGTGCACTTTACAAAAAGAGAGAGGGTGAGATACACTCTAAACGGACACATGCATCCAGTCAACGAGGTGAGTTTAATCTGACATACTACTCGACCTCCGCCAGGACAACGAGGTGAGTTCAGACTTATGCACTACTCAACTTCCCTCACGACTACGAGGGTCAATGAGGCGAGTCTAGTCTTATACACTTCTCGACCTCTGCCAGGACAACAAGGTGGGTTCAGTCTTACGTACTGCCCGACGTTACTCCCGGGACGACATCTCCACCAGCAAACGCCGAGTGTTCGCACTTGTGCCATAATCGTTGGTAGCGAGTTACCCTTGGGAACGAGCCTTCGAAGTTAACATGCCTCTTAGCTCCACAATCGCCTCACGTGGGTTACTTTCAGGAACTAGTCGGCTGGCTTGGCAACTGCCTAAGGTAGCCCCAGGGGATCGACAAGCTTCCTGACCACTTTGTGTGGGTTACAACAAACAAAATCTAACGTTAACAACAATCCACATTGGAGAAAAAAAAATTCACCAACACAATCGAAAACAAAAACATCGAATGAATATACACTTTTCGACAATAACAGGCAAGTCCAAACTTACACACTGCTCGACCTCCGCCAAGACAACAAAGCCAATTCAGTCTTACGCACTGCTCGACTTCCCTCACATTTCCAAGGATCAACGAGGCGAGCCCAGTCTTACACACTACTCGACTTCTGCCAGAACAACATGGCGAGTCCAATCTTACGAACTACTCGACCTCCATCATGCCAAAGAGGCGGGTCCAAACTTTCTGCTACCCGGCTTGCCACCACTTTCATGATGAATCAACAGGAGGGAAAGGTCAAGGACCACCCAGCCTCCCAGCCACCCGAATAGTCGGGTAAGTCACTTGACTGCCCAACCACCCTTGCACACCTTTCACGGTCGAGCACATCTCCCGCCGAAACCGAGCTTTGCACTCTCACCTTACACGATCAAGCACATCTCTCGCCATAGCCGAGCTTCGCACTCTCACCTTACGCGGTCGAGCACATCTCCCTCTATAGCCGAGCTCGGCGCTTGCACCTTACACAATTGAGTACATCTCCCGCCGAAGCCGAGCTTCGCGCTCGCACCTTACGTGGTCAAGCCTATCTTTTGCCTAGCCTCGCTCTGGGAAATCTTTATCGCTTAATGCAAGTGAAAAGAAAAATCAGTGACCCACTCCCGAAATTTGTTTTTCTACAGATTGCTACTGACTTCTGCATCTTTCTCACATATTTTACTTGAAGATTCTTGAGGCTTTCTTTTGAAGTGAGTTGACATTAAAAATCGCGGACAGCTAGATGGGATAAAATATCACAGGCCCACAATGGGTTCTAGGCCCAACCCAAGGGGGGAGGGACTCTTCAGGAGGGAAGAAATATATAATAGAGGAGGAGACAAAAGGTTAAGAAGGAGAATGGTGTCAGGGAAAAAGTGAATATGTGAGATAAAGGAGGGGAGATATGAAGCAAAGTAGGCAAAGTGCAGAGGATAAAAGTGCAGAGGATAAATAAAAGAGACTAGACCACATCCCACGGAGGACTACAGCTTCTTCAACCTCACGACATAAACGTTAGCAACAAAATGTCTCCAGAAGATAGCGCTTCGATCTCTATTGTATAGTAAGGATGAGAGACTATAAAACAAACATATTATAGCGGATTCACCTTCCCAAACGACCCATGTGTCTCCCTCTCCTTTAACTTCCATGCATTTATTTTCTGTTCACCGCCATAAATGTACACACCAACATCGTACAGTTACACCGAACTACCGCTGGGGCTCCAAACCACACAGATCGAGTCTCGAACAATCTCAGCGGACTAGGAATGACTCTTTCTCCCGTTCTGACCTGTTATACTATTTTTTGGCATTAACAGTCCTGTTAGTCTTTAGAGTGCTTGCTATCTTTGTTTTTGTATTATTAGGTTATGCAATTGAGAGTTTGTGTCATGCTCCTTAATCTAATCATATATAAAGAGTTCATAGCTTGACTATTTGTTGAAATGTATTGCACTAATCATATATAAAGAGTTCATAGCTTGACTATTTGTTGAAATGTATTGCACTGAGCAAAGTTAACA
>NW_023350896.1:0-205 GCF_001411555.2 Juglans regia
TATCTCATCCTGTACAGTTATACCTCAAACCTACTCTAAGGGTACGTTTGGATATCAAACCAAACTCAATTTATTTCAACTTATCATTATAATTTTTTTAAATTCTAACATAAAATATAATAAATAATTTAATTTTTAAAATTTTAAAATAATAATAATATTAAAAAATAATATTCTAATAATATTTTATCTACCTTATTTCAAT
>NW_023350897.1:0-392 GCF_001411555.2 Juglans regia
CAACAAGAGGAGTCTGAACAACAGCCTCAACGTCGTAATTCACAGCGGTCTGGCAATTCTGATCTACAATTGGCAATTGCTCTGCAACAAGAGGAGTCTGAACAACAGCCTCAACGTCGTAATTCACAGCGGTCTGGCAATTCTGATCTACAATTGGCAATTGCTCTGCAACAAGAGGAGTCTGAACAACAGCCTCAACGTCGTAATTCACAGCGGTCTGGCAATTCTGATCTACAATTGGCAATTGCTCTGCAACAAGAGGAGTCTGAACAACAGCCTCAACGTCGTAATTCACAGCGGTCTGGCAATTCTGATCTACAATTGGCAATTGCTCTGCAACAAGAGGAGTCTGAACAACAGCCTCAACGTCGTAATTCACAGCGGTCTGGCAA
>NW_023350898.1:0-264 GCF_001411555.2 Juglans regia
CATGTTGCGACGGTTGCAATCGTACGGCACGGGGGGTGATGCCGGCATGGCAGTGTTCGCCCGGAGCTAGGAAAAGACCTAGCGCACAGCCAGCCCGTGTGAGCACCGGGACCGCTGTGGACGTCGGTTGCGGAACGTGGTGATTGTTACAATCCCACATTAACTAAGTATGGGATTAGTTGATGGTTTATAAGCTCCTAGGCACCCTTCCCTTGTAAGCTAGTTTTCAAGGGTGAGTTCTACCTAGTGGGTTCATAACATGCA
>NW_023350899.1:0-1666 GCF_001411555.2 Juglans regia
TGCTAGTATGTACTACCGTTGGGCGTGTATACTAGTATATTTGAATTTTTTTTTATTTTTTAAACATTTTTTAACATATTTAATATTATCAAACAAATACATAACTTCAGTAATAGTCGTTTCCTTAAAATACCAAAACGGTAACTTTGAAGGGACTAAAGTCGTTTGGATTCAGAGATGAGTTGAGATAGTTTGTGAATAATAGAATAAAATATTTTTAGAATATTATTTTTTAATATTATTATTATTTTGAGATTTGAAAAAGTTGAATTGTTTATTATATTTTGTGTGAGAATTTAATAAAGTTGTTTTTGAATTTGAAAAAGTTGAATTGTTTATTATATTTTGTATGAGAATTTAGAAAAATTGTAATGATGAAAATGAGATGAGTTGAGGTGATTTGTAAATTCAAACAAGGTCGTGTCTAGTGAAAGGCCAATAGATAGGCTCCCACTAGAGTACGTATGTGGGACTAGGAGTGTAACTGGTTCGGTTTTAGACAAAATTTAGGACTGAACCGGTACGCACCGGTTTTACTTTTTTCAAAACTGATTATGTACTAGTTACCATTTTAAACCGGTACCTCCAGTTTTACTAGTTTCTAGTCTGGTTCGGCCCGATTTTAATAAAATGCAAATTTATCATAAAAAAATCTGTTTATTAAAAAAAAATTGCTTTAAAAAATTCTGTTTTATTAAAATTTTGTTACTATTTATAAAAATCTGCTTTATAAAAAAAAACCTGCTATGTATAAAAAAGTATGCTATAAATATCTGCTTTATAAAAAAAAATCTACTATATAAAAAAAAAAAAAATCTGTTATAAAAAATCTGTTTTATAAAAAATCTGTTATGTAAAAAAAATTCTGCTATAAAAAAACTGCTATAAAAGAAGTGTTATACAAAAAATTTGCAATAAACAAAATGTTATATAATAATAAGTTAATACTAAGTTATTGCTAATACAATATGCTATACTAATAGTGATATTAATACTATATAGTAATATATTGTCATAGTGATAATTATATAATATCTTATATATGATTGTAATTTATATTATTATATATTTTATAAAAGATATTATCTATAATATTAACAAATTAATTTAAATATATATTGTAGTGAATCGGTCTGGTCTGATCGGATCTTTTTTTTTTTTTTTAATAAATACCAACTTCATCATTGAGATAAAAAAGATTACGGATATTTATCAAACCATAAGATTTGAGAAATGAAATCTGGAATACTATGCCACCACATTTCAAGATCATCAACTGTCCAAGCATAACGAGCGAGCTCATGAGCAGCTATATTGTTCTCTCTAAGGGCAGGTTTGGGGGTGAGATGGAAATTTTGTGTTTTATTTTAGTGTTTAAAATATTATGTTTTAGTATTATTATTGTATTGGGATTTGAAAAAGTTGAATTGAGATTTGAAAAAGTTGAATTGTTTATAATATTTTGTATGAGGATTTGAAAAATGTGTAATGATGAGATGAGATGAGATAAAAATTTTGTGTCTCATCCCATCCCCCAAACCTGCCCTAAATCTGATCCGATCTTAAAAATCATAGAATCGAAACCGTTTTGTCGTTTGAAAAAACCGGTTCCATTGGTTTGGGCCGGTCCCAACCGGTTTTCTAGTTAAAATTTACACTTCTAAGT
>NW_023350900.1:0-1255 GCF_001411555.2 Juglans regia
CTTCTAGTTGCTTTTACAATTTTTTTTTATTTATATTTTTTTAATATATTTAAATATTTTGTAAAAAATATATATATTAATATATTTAAAATCATTTTTTTTATTATTAAGTAAAAAAACAAAATAAAAATTATTGAACGGTCAAATAAAGCGGTATGTTTTAGACCTCATAGTAGTTTTTTCCTAAATATTAACCTTACACTCATACGGTACTAAGACACATACACAACAAAATTTTAAAGAAAGAGTTAGGCTACTCTGTCATTTAGAGTAGTCAGCTCATTTTGATCGATAGTTGTTTTGTAATTTTGTAATTTATATTTTTTTAATATATTTAAATATTTAAAAAAATATATTAATATACATAAAATTATTTTTTTAATCACTAAATAAATAATAAAATAAAATAAAAATTTTTTATCAAACGGTCAACTTGAACAGTTAAATTGGAAGGTAAAGTAGATTTTTCCTCAAAGAAAATATCTGGTGAAAAACCCGTGCCTGGCCTGCTTGTAAACTGAAAGCAAGAAAACACGATTAAATAAATACTTGGTATGTATCTTGTTTTGAAGATCGTATGAATACTGTTGAGTTCGATTGAAAAGGAAGTGGAAAAGGGGATTTTTTGTTGCAAGGAAGGAGAAGGAAGTGAGGAGATTTGGCACCGAGTTTGAAGATAGAAGGTTGATCCTCACACCAGATCAAAGAAAGAAGTTGGGTGAGAACAGAACCGATTTCGTAGCTACATATTCCACGTTCTAGGATGGTAACACATGCTATACATGCAGAATATGCCCTATTATGAAATCATGCTGTGCGGATCAACGAGGAAAGTGAGAAAGTGAATTCCATTTGGGTAGAAGTTGGGGGGCCCCGTCGAAAGTGAAATTTTATGCCCCCTCCACAGAATGGAACCCTTTACTCTGATTAGACGGACAATCCTTATGGAATCTCCGCAACCATGTGCTTGTGCATGTGCGGCATCGGTCTACACGTACGTCATGCTGATGATTCGACTCCGGGAGTGCTACTTTATGTTGGTGTATTTATATAGTAATATTATATATAATCGTAAAATGTATAACTATCGTGTAGTTATTTTAAAAAATAGTGATGTTTATTAATAAAAAATTAATTTTTTTTTATGTGAATCTCATATTTATTCATTTTTTTTAAAACGACTGCACGACACTTGCACACTTACAACTGTAAGTATCATTTCTCGATTTTATAAGACTTAAGTGAATTCTAGACT
>NW_023350901.1:0-603 GCF_001411555.2 Juglans regia
ACAAATAGGTTGTGCATAAATATGACATGTGCCCTTTTCTAACTAGTTATGACATGACAATTATGTGCCACCTTAGCATTTTGTATCACTATACACATGGAAATTTTGATGCATTGACGAGTTTGTAATATCACCCTGACCCACAAACCTATTCAAAACTATAAGTAGAAAATTATAAACTTCAAGGAAGTGAAACATAGCAAACTATAAAACAAACAAATGAATTTAAGAGAGATATAATTACGAAATTTTTTAAGAAAACACAATAAGTTTTGAATCTAAATAGCTATACCTAATAATAATAATAATAATAATTAGAAAGGAAAATACTACTATACCCACTCTATTTGACACCTCCATTTGACCGCTTGTCCTTTTTTTTTTTTTACTTAGTGATTAAGAAAGTGATTTTAAATGTATTGGTGTATTTTTTTTTTATTTTGTAAATGTATTTAAATATGTTAAAAAAATGTGAAAAGAAAAAAGAAAAAAAAAATTGTACCGCCCAACGGTCAAGATGGGAAGCATAGTAGCCGCATCCAATTAGAAAACATTGCCAACATGACTACCTCCTGATCGCTGCTAGTACGACTGGATTTCCAC
>NW_023350902.1:0-2394 GCF_001411555.2 Juglans regia
GCATTTGATTCTCAAACTCAATTGAATTTAATTTAATTTTAAACTGAGTCTAATATTTAAAGATTCAATTCAAAGCTTTTTTATACGTGAGACTCACAATATTTTTTAACTTAAAACATCTTTATACGTGAGATTCGTAATCTTTTTCAATTTCTCATAAAAATTATTAAATTCATTTTAACATTTAAATACATTTTAAACTCATTTTAGGTAGGCCTCACATAACTCCCTCTACTACTCAACTCACTACTATTCATAAAGAATTCACCTCAACTGAGTTTAACTTAACATCCAAATGCAACCTTAATTTCATCTTATCATTATAATTTTTTCAAATTTTCACACAAAATATAATAAATAATTTAACTTTTTCAAACTTTAAAATAATAATAATATTAAAAAATAATTTTTTATTTAACTAATCTAAAACTATCTCATTTTTTCTCACTATCCAAACCTGTCATTGAATATGATTTGAAATGCTTCAAGTGATAATGTGGATCCATTCGAGAGGTGAATTAAAACAATCAGAAGTTGAAGAGTGCGTAGATCGCATTTAATTTTGTTGGTGGGAGTAAATGATGTGGCCATTTAGTGCACTGATATTGAAATAGCTAATGTTCTTTAGATAAAATTCTGACCGACAATAGGTGTTGTTTGGATGGTAAATTGAGATGAGATGAGTTAAGATAAAACTTAAAAATTAAATAAAATATTATTTTTTAATGTTATTATTATTTTAAAATTTGAAAAAATTAAATTATTTATTATATTTTGTGTGATAATTTAAAAAATTTATAATAATTAGATGAAATGAGTTGAGATAAGTTGAGTTCACTCTTGTATCCAAATCGGCATTAATGGGCATACAAAATAATTTTCTAAAATCATGATATTCCATTGATTATTTTTGTGAAGACGAAATAGAGAAAAAGAAACAAAACCGCTTTGGAGGGTCGATTTGATGTTGACCCATAAACAACCTTCAATTAAATTTTGACACGTCACTTATTTCACATTAAGCCAATAGAGTGCATCACACTAGATTATTCATTTGTATGACCCTAGACCCCTCACGTTCCATGTTCTCAATTTTTTTGTCTTCTCATGCGGCCGTCGCAAGGCATCTCCGCCGCCCATCATCTCCGACGTTGCCCATCTCTGTCGATCATCTCCATCTCCTCTCCAAAATCAACCCATAATCAAACTACAATCCATTCAAAATCACAGTGAAACCCATCTCTGCTTGGTTGCCAAGAAAACTCATGAAGAAAAGAACATAAACATCAGAACATAGTACCGTAATATAATATAGCTTTCCTTTCAAAGAAAATAAAGAAAGAAGAATACAATAAATTGATCAAATAATGCACATTTCAGTGGTGCCCTTATTGCTTCCAACATTTTCTCAGATACCAAACAAAACTGAAGCCAACACAAATCGATTCGAACTCCAACAGAAAAAAAAAACAACATTAACCTCTGATTTCCAAAATAAGTCATGGGCTAGAAAAGAAAATATGAGCCAAAATCAATAAAATTAAAAAATCCAAGAAAAGAATTGGAACAATAAGTAGCTCCTCCCTCATTTTCTACATGCTCAGTTCCACATGGACACAGCTTAGCTCCACTGACCACCACCCAACTCAACCTCGAGCTCCTCCCCCTCGGTAAGCTCTGCCACTAGCCTCTCCCTCTCTCAGTATGCTTTCTCTCCCATCTCTCTCTCTCTCTCTCTCACATAGCTTCACCGTCGCCTGGAGCTGCAGCCGCATAGTGCACTTCTTTCATCAATGGCCTTTGTTTCTCGTGTGGTTCGCCTTCCTCGCGCAATGACGAAGAGAGGGGTGAAGAGAGTGGGGAGATGAAAACTCATATCTAGGTTATGGGGTAGAGTGAGGGGATGAGGGATCCATTGCGTGTAGGGGTGATCTCGGTCCGGTTCGGTAGGTCCCCAAGGGGTTTTGTGGACCGGATCTATTCGGTCCAGGGTTTTTCCACCCTGGACCGGATCAAATAGACATTGGGACCGGACCAGACCGGTCTCGGTCAGTCCATTCGGTTCCCCACAGTACCAAATGGGCCAATAGCCCAATCCTAAATCCTATAATTTTTCAACCCAACAGTCATTTTAACTTTTCGGCCCACTAACATTTTATCTAATTTTAAGAAAATACCAAAAAAGAACTTGAAAGGAAAATAAAAATAATTATAAAAAGAAAATTGTCTATATACAATAAACTTGAATAAAAGGATTTACTAAAAAATAATATAAATTTTCTATATCCATCCAAACAACTGAAACAAGACTATGATTCATAGTAATAAAATATATCCAATTTAGTAAAAAATATATCCAAACAACTGAAACAAGACTATGATTCATAGTAATAG
>NW_023350903.1:0-1405 GCF_001411555.2 Juglans regia
CTTTTTTCCCAAGAGAAATGCTTACCCAAAAAATGTCCCGAATGGGATTTTTTTTTTTTTTTTTTTCACTGAATGATTAAAAAATTATTTTTAAATGATGTTGTGAGTTTTTTTTTTTAAATATTTATGATGATTAAAAAAATACATGAAAAAAAGAAGAAAAAAATTAACTCTTTTCAGGACAATTTTTGGGTCCCGAATTCGGGACCCCTAGCATGACTCTTTCCCCAACCGAAATGCTTTGGATCCCGAATTTGGGACCCAAAAAATGTCCTGAATGGGACTTTTTTTTTTCTCGAATGATTAAAAAAATATTTTTAAATGATGTTGTGAATTTTTTATATTTTTAAAAATGTTTATGATAATTAAAAAAATACATGAAAAAAAGAAGAAAAAAATTAACTCTTTTCGGGACAATTTTTGGGTCCCGAATTCGGGACCCGTAGCATGACTCTTTCTCCAAGAGAAATGAATTTGGGATCCAAAAAATGTCCCGAATAAGATTTTTTTTTTTTTCACCGAATGATTAAAAAAATATTTTTAAATGATGTTGTAAATTTTTTTATTTTTTTAAAAAATGTTTATGATGGTTAAAAAAATACATGAAAAAAGAAGAAAAAAATTAATTCTTTTCGGGACAATTTTTGGATCTCAATTTTTGAATATAATAATACATTGATACTAAATATATATAGTTATACTCTATGGACTTGTAGTAATTAGTTATTAACTTATTATGATTAGTAATTTAGTATAACTATATAATAGTATTAGTATTAGACTATTAGTAATATAATATAGTTATATATTAGTAATAGTGATTTAGTACAAGTTATAAGTATATTAGTATAACTATAACTATAAGCTATATTAGACTATTAGTATTTTTCTTTTATACCATATTAGAGTCTAGACTATTAGTATTAGTATAAATACTAGTATTAGTATAAAACTATAAATATTAGTATTAGTTAAAATTATAAATTATAAAATTATATACAATTATTATATAATTAATAATAAATTATAAAAAATATATATTTTATTTATTCATTCGGTCCGGGGTGAAAAAGCCCTGGACTGTGGACCGGACCGAATTAATTCGGTCCTATGCAATTCGGACCGAGACTGACCAGGCCCAATTTCGGGTCGGTCCGATTCGGACCGAAGTGGCCGATCCGATCGGTTTTTCTAATCCAGACTAGCCGATTCTCACCCCAAATTGCATGCATGCGGTTATTGGAGGGCTGTTTTTTAAACTTCAATAGATGGACCGTTTTGAAGATTAAGGTCCTATTTGATTGTAGGATTGTACTGAGATTAACTCAGTTAAGTCTAATTTTAAACTGAGTCTAACATCCAAATACTCAATTCTCAAATCACTAAATTCTTTTCAATTTAAAAT
>NW_023350904.1:0-228 GCF_001411555.2 Juglans regia
CATTATCCAACCTTGTTAACCTTGAAAAATTGATTGGACCAAGTGATATTGGATTTGGGCTTGATAGCAACCCAAACCCTCTTTAAACCCCAAATTTTAGGCCCATTCGGTTTTGGCCCTTTAAGGCCCACGAATTTGGTCACCATAGGATTGCTTCATGGCTAAGTTTTGTACCCCCACTTGGCTGGCCAGATCTGTACAAGAAGGTCCTAGAAGGTTCTAGAAAGA
>NW_023350905.1:0-405 GCF_001411555.2 Juglans regia
AATAATATTTATTACTATTATATATAAATAAAAAATAAAATCACTATAATATTTATCACTATTAAATATAATAAAAAATAAAATCAGTATAATATTTATCACAATTATATATAAATAAAAAATAATTTCACAATAATATTTATTACTATTATATATAAATAAAAAATAAAATCACTATAATATTTATCACTATTAAATATAATAAAAAATAAAATCAGTATAATATTTATCACAATTATATATAAATAAAAAATAATTTCACAATAATATTTATTACTATTATATATAAATAAAAAATAAAATCACTATAATATTTATCACTATTAAATATAATAAAAAATAAAATCAGTATAATATTTATCACAATTATATATAAATAAAAAATAATTTCACAATAATATTTAT
>NW_023350906.1:0-2106 GCF_001411555.2 Juglans regia
TGCAACAGCTTCTCCAAGGCATGCATCTGGAAAATTTTCTCTGTTTGACCTCGAAGTTGAAAGGATTTTGCTATCCCAATGTCGCACTATTACTCCTATCCCCACTTTGCAATTTACCAGCTTATCAATCGCTGTATCTTAGTTAATTTATAAAAATATATTTTTTTTTAAAATAGAAATAACTATTATTTGATTTTTAAAAAATTATGATCAGATTTTAAAAGTTTCAAAGATATAATTATTTTAAAATTGTATATATATTTTCGTTTATTGACAGTCTTTTAAGAAAGTTTTTTTTCAAATGTACTTTTTTAACTTATCTGAGATTAAAAAAATATTTTAATATGTAATATCTAAACAATTTAATTTTATTATTAAAGAGTTTTTAAGACTATTTCATTACTTTTTAAGACTCCTAACGCAAGTCCAAGTAAACCCTAATAATTTTATTGGTTCCGGCTTGGTTTAGATACAAGAAGTGTTTTATCTCATCTCATCTCATCTCATCATTACAACTTTTCTAAATTTATGTACAAAATATAATAAACAATTCAATTTTTTTAATTCTCAAAATAATAATAATATTAAAAAATAATATTTTAAGAATATTTTATTTAACTTTTATTTTTTATTTTAACTTATCTTATTTCAACTTACTATTTAAACGACACCTTTTACTGATTCCTACTGAGTGTTACATCTTTTGGTAGATATAAAAAAAAAAAAAAAATTGATTGACCATTATGATCTTGTAGGTACAAGAGGGAATAAGAGAAAAAGTGTGGATATTTTTTGACAATTCTTGAGACAAGGGAGATGTGTTTTTTTTTTTTGTTTTTGTAGAACTTTGGATTCGACCATTTGTACAAAGTTGGTTTGAGTTATATGATTGTTAATGTATCTTGAATGAAACAAGTCAAGAAAAAATCTGCTGTACCGGTTTATTTGAGATTTTATATTTAGCAGAGAACTTAGATCTCCTTAAAGAGAGCAAGATATTTGTATCTCAGTCGAAATAAGTCAAAATTAATTTCGTATACATTTTAATTTCATTGTAATTTTTATTTTATTACTACCATATGGGAGAGTGTTAGCAGATGGTGCCATTTACTCTTAACCCTTCATCTGATTATAAACAATCATATGGGTTTTTTTCATTTCTTCTGATAATCGCCATGATTTCAATTGGTTGTTAATATATTCATTCTAATTTGTTTGATATGGTGTATCATCAATCATGGCTTCTTCCTCCCCAAAGGGAATGGCCAATCTGTTCCAACTTCCAACCTAAAGCAAATAAAACTATCCACTTCTCCAATCTGGATTTACTTTGCATACTTGTGGTATTGAAAATTTTGATTTGGAGGAGAATTTTTTTTAACTTTTCTTATAAATCAAATTATGTATATATAATAGGGTAGTGGTAGAGCCACCGATAGTGGGTACCGAATTCAGTACAAGGTGTGTAAATTTAATTTTGTTTCTTTTTTAAAGTATCTTTTATATATTTAAAAAAAAAACACAATACTAAAATTTAAAAAAACACAAATCCTAAAAAAATAAAAAAATAAAAAAGTGAAATTTGGTACACTTTGTCGGTGGAAATAATAGGTTGGAGCATCATTTTCCTATACAATATAAGGAGATGCACTCATCAATATCAAATAATTCAGGTCTCCTATATAGAGTAGTGCTACATGTACTTAATAAAAACTTACAAAAAACTTACTTCTTTTCATGTTAGTTATTAATAGATTGAAAATCATAAAATTTAAAATTTAAAATAAAACTAATACATTGTTCATGTTAGTTTTAAAATTAAATTTAAAATAAAATTTAAAATATTGTTCATGTTAATTATTAAAATTTAAAAGTGCAAGTACATGTATTCCTCATTGATTCAAATATCATAATCAATCGCTAGCTTCCCATATACACCCTGCATTTATCATTTTAATAGCTACTACTTTATTTTTTAGGATCTTTCTTTCGCCTTTGCATTTTTTTTATGGAAAATGATTTACCACATTGTATAACAATATGTTAAATGAACAATATTTTTGTAAAATCATCGTATTTTTATAAAATAATTTTATAAAAATATTT
>NW_023350907.1:0-1149 GCF_001411555.2 Juglans regia
TTGGCATGCAATCTTTCGCCACGTCAGCGTTGGAAAGGTTATTTGGAAGCATCGGAGAACTGAGGCAAGAAAATTATATTTACCCAAATATTTTGTGATAGAAAAATTTTATTCCTAAACTTCAAACATTATACACCATTATTTTTATAATTTTATAATTTTATTTTTTTATTAAATATGTGGTATATGAATTATGAGTAAAATAATTCAATTATTTTAAAAATAATAAAACCAAAAAAACTTTAAAAAAATAAAATAAAATAAAATAAATTATGATATATGGTGTATGGGCTTATGAATAGCAATGCTCTAGTGCTATACCTACCAATGATATAACTCTTAAACATTTTAAAAAACTTACAATATCATTAAAAAAAATACTTCTTTAATCATTTAAAAAAATTATAGAGATAATTCATCGGGACCAAATCTCGGTGACTTTAGCTTTTTCATTTGTGATAGGATGTATCATCCTACCAATACTGTGTGAGTGAGATATTTCTTTCGAAGTTAAAACTATAAAAATAATTTCTTACGGAAATGTTTAGAGAATGAGATGAGAATTTTAAAAATTGTAATAAGATAGTTTGTAAATAATAATAAGATAATTTGAATTAAATATTTCTTACTTTTGTAAAAAGAGAGAAAATTTTGAATAAAAAATATTATAAAATTAAAATATTGTTAGAATATAATTTTTTAATATAATTTTTGTTTTACGATTTGAAAAAATTGGATTATTTTTTATTTTTTATTTGAAAGTTTGGGAAGGTTTAATGATTAGTTTGAAAGTAATTGTATTTGAGATATGTTTGAAAATGAAATGAGATAGGATGTGATCAAAATAATTTCTAAAAATTCCCTTTAAATGTTTGAATTGAGCTATCTTAATGCCAAACATATATATACATATAGACCTAGTAATACTATTCTTTGTAAATGATTCAACTTACTTTCGGCCTGTCTTATTTATTACATTAAGGAAGCATGAATAACTCCCATGTGTTTAAGGGTAGGCTCCGACTCATCGGAGTCGGCGTTCTCACCTCCAACCTCCAACTCCGACTGGAATCGGAGGTCAAAACACCCTTTGACTCCTACTCCGACTCCAATTGGAGTCAGAGTTCAACTCCGATCAGAGTTCGGAGC
>NW_023350908.1:0-1144 GCF_001411555.2 Juglans regia
CGTAGATGACGGCAAGATCACAATGGCAAACGGGAACTGAGCAACAAAGACTCAGAGAGGGAACATAGAAGATTTAGAGAATCAAAAGAAGGGAAAGAGAGTGAGGGAAAGAAGGAAGAAGGGAGGTCTTGCATTTTGGACCCCCGTGTGAAGAAATGACGTCCGACTGTTTAGTTTTTTTTTTTTAATAATTCAAGGATGTTTTTAAAAAAAAAAAGTCAGAGTTTTGTAAAGCTCTGAACTCCGACTCCAACAATCATTCTCAGAATCACTCCGACTCCGACTCTGAATTCCGACCACTCTGACTCCGTCAAAGTTGGAATCGAAGCATAAGTCGGACGGAGTCAGAGTGGGTTGGGTTTGCACAACCCTACAGGTGTTACTTCTTTTACATTTCAATTTTGATTTTAATCCTTAACCGATTGGCTTGGGAGGGGAAAGAAAGAAAATAAATAAAACTCACGGATTGGGAGAGAAAATCCCTCCAAAAAAATTGTGAGCAACACATAAAAAGATCGAGACCAAGATTTGAATATAATAATTACCCCATGTTTGAAGAAACAAAACAGGCACGGGCCGCCATTAGCCAGTACTAGGGCTGGGCTTCGACTCCGACGGAGTCGGAGTGCTCGTTTCCGACCTCCGACTCCGACAAGAGTCGGAGCCAAATTGGAGCTCCGACTCCGACTCCGAATCCTATCGGAGCTCCAACCTCCGATTGGAGTCAGACTCTGACTCCAGTTCGGAGTATCGAAGCTTCGACCTCCTATAGGAGCTCCGACATAAGATCGAAGCTCGACGTGCGCTCGACGTGGCGCTCGAGCGGAACTCTTCCAGAGAGGTTGGCTCGACTTCCGCTAGACATGGAAGAGGTTCGCTCGACTTCCGCTCGACATGTCGCTCGAGCCAATGTTCAATACAACGTGTGCTCGACTTGTGCTCGACACCTCGCTCGAGCGCAAGTGTTCAGTAAAAAAAATTTCGGAGTCGGAATCGGAGCTTCGACTCCGACTCCGACTCCAAATAGATATTCGGAGCTACTCCGAATTCCGATGACTCCGTCGGAGTCGGATTCAGAGTCGGAGCGAAAGTTAGACGGAGTCGGAATTTTCAGAATTTTGCACACCCCTAGCCAGTACCCCCG
>NW_023350909.1:0-872 GCF_001411555.2 Juglans regia
AAGAAAATATATTTATAATCGTAAATTGTGCAACTGTAGGATCTACATAAAAAAATTAATTTTTTAATAATAAATTCTACTCTTTTTCAAAACGATTATGTGACATTTACGTGCTTTATAATTATATGTAGAATTATTTCTTTGAACTAACTTGACAACAAAGGCACCAATCAAGTTGGGTTTTATTGTTAGAGTACACATGTGAGGGCCTTCCAGTGCAAGGGGACAGGCCACCAACTCAAGTGGAAATAAAATGAGGAATAATTCATTGTTTGGTGAAGAAAATTGATGCGAGTGTTACAAAGTGCAGCTAGTCCAACAGGAGGGGGAGTAAGTACCTTGTAGATGTATTAAAACCCCTAGGAAAGTGGCCTCAGGACAAGCCTTGACACTGCCCTTGGAAGGCAAGTACAACACCACAGCTAGCCTACACGCATGCCTTGGACTGTGCCGTGACACGCACGGGGCGCCCAACATGCATGCATGCCTTGGACCGTGCTGTGATACGCACGGAGCGCCCAGCATGCATGCATGCCTTGGCCCGCGCATTGACACACACGGGGCGCCCAGCACGCAGGCCAGCGAGGTTAGTGCCCGCACGCCCATGAGCATGCCCATGCGCACGCGCCAGCGCACTCCCCCGCACACACCCACGCCTCCGTGCGCGCCCCAGCGCACGCACATGTGCGCGGCCCTGCGCGCCCCCATGCTCATGAGCCCCCCATGCTCATGAGCCTGCGCGCGCGCCCCAGCATGCGCCCCACGCCGCACACCAGCGAGGCTAGTGGCATGCCTCACGGCATGCCATCTAACGCACGGCTCCAGCCCGTGCCTTGTGGAGCAGGCCAGTGGCATGCCCACCATCAGCAAAC
>NW_023350910.1:0-1648 GCF_001411555.2 Juglans regia
TCTATAATTATTTTCTTCTTTTATTATTGCCAATGATAGTATTTAGTTCCTGGCTTTGTTTCATTCCCAGAATTTTACAAATGGGTTAACAAAGATCGTGCTGTGTTGCCAAAATCTGAAGAAACTAATCCAATCCTCATGCTCATTTTCAGTAGACCAGACTTTGAGCAGTTTGGTGATGACAATAAGTTAAGCTACCGAAAAAACAGAACCTCCAGTCTAAGCTCCAGCTTGTATATTCAGATTTCTATGAATTCGTGTAAATTTTGTTTCCCATGCTATATAGGCTGTCCGCTGTCTAACCTAATTTCAGATCGAAAGGGTTAAGGTAAAATCAATACTTTGCAAAACATTGAGAAGTTCTGGGTTCTTTTCTAATAATAATTAGCAGGTATATTTGATTGATTTGGTTTACACTGATAAATTGATTTACAATTTAATATAATTCAAGAAGCCACTTCAATTTATTATTAATAATTGATTTAATCTCTTCTCTCTGTACATGAAGTAGATCTATAGAGTCAAAATAAGATACATCAATTTGTGCAAAATAAGCTACATCAGTGTAAACCAAACATTTCTTAAAATAAATAAATAAATAAAAACCCAGAACTAAATCAATTTATTATTAATTATTTATTTATTTATTTGAGATTTGTTTGTGTGAACCTAGCCCTTCTCTCTCTTTTTGTCATTCATACACTTCTTGCCTGCCTAAATTTGGACAAAGACTATGTTTGGATGCTAAGTTGATCTTAGACTATTTGCGAATAATAGTGAAAAAGTAATGAACTGTTTGTGAGTAGTAGTGAAGTAGTCTAAGACTTACCAAACATAGCCTAAGGTTGTGGCTGGTCCTAAAGACTAATAACACTATCAAAATTCAAAGAAATTTTGACCAGTGTCAACTCTCGGCCATTGTTAGAGCATTCTCATTGGCTTGGCCAAATTTATCTTCAAAATTTAGCCAATATCATCCTTTTTTACATTTGCATATTCTATTTAAATTCAACCCCCACATTGAATTATCTATTCACTCTCTATATAATAATAAAATATTATTAATTTAATAATTTTTTTATTTAATTTTTTTTTATCACATTTTATATCTCTACCAATTAAATGTTAATAATAATTATATTCTAATTAAATTAATATTAAAAAAATTATATTTTCAAAAATCATTTAATGTTAATAAAAAAAATATTTGATTTAAACTCATTTAAAATTCTATCTAAATTTTTTAATTACAAACCAAATAGTATTTTTGTTTGGAGTGAGAAATTAATATTTTAATGTTTGTTTGGAGTGAGAAATTAGTATTTTAATGTTTGGTGAATCAATAGTGGTTCTCCATATTTGGCCAATCACTGTAGCAAGAGTCTAAATTATTTTAGATTTGCCCAATTCAATGTGGGATGCTTTTGACATCAATTATACAAATTTTAGCCAATTTCTTTATTTAGCCAAGCCAATGAGGATGCTCTTATAGCATCTCATGCAAAGAGAGGAGAAAACCATGAGGGTCCAGTATGAAACCCCTGTAATGGAGCACAAAACAGAAGACTACAAACAAGGGAAGATTATGGACTTCCCTTCGGAGGTTATTGTGCTATCTGGAACTATAAGAATTCACTTATAAAAAAAG
>NW_023350911.1:0-413 GCF_001411555.2 Juglans regia
CTGTAAATAGTAGTAAAATAGTTTGAGTTAAGATGTTTTATTAGCTTTTGAGAAAATAAAGATAAAAAACTGAATAAAAATATTATAAAGTTAAAAAATTATTTTAATATAAATTTTTAAGATTATTTTTGTTTTAAAACTTGAAAAAGTTAGTATTGTTTTTTGTGTTTTGTTTAGAAATTTGAGAAAGTGGTAATAATTAGATAATTATTAGATAAAAAAATTGAAAAATTGAAATTGAAAAGTGTTTCGTGTTTAAGTGATGTTTGGGAAGGAAATTATAAGAAGTTTTGATATACTCATCTCACTTGCCAAACATAACCTTCTAAAATGCAATTTTACTGTATAAAAATCCCTATATAAAAAAAAAAAAAAAAAAAAAAAAAAAAAAAAAAAAAAAAAAAAAAAAAAGG
>NW_023350912.1:0-576 GCF_001411555.2 Juglans regia
AAATGTAGTGTTCACATCAAATCCCAACTGTCTTGAGATAATATGAAATGAGATGAATTAATATTGGGTTTGTTTGACTGAAATGAGATAAAATAATTTTAAATAAAAGATAAAAGTTAAAAAAATATTATTAAAATATTATTTTTTAATATTATTATTATTTTAAAATTTAAAAAAATTGAATTGAAATATGAAAAGTTAAATTGTTTATTATATTTTATTTAAAAATTTTAAAAAATTATAATAATGAGATGAGATGAGATGGGACACTTTCTCAATCCATACGGGATAGAAGAATGAGAGCTGATGGACGACGAAAATGGCAAAATGTATCCCTTTGGTTTTTTCCACAAGAAAAATTGTAGTATAACAAATGAGTAATGCTAGATATAAGTTTCAAATAAACAAGTTACATACAAGTTTTTTGTAAAATAATAGATCTCACTAATAAATAATAATTTTTTTATACTTTTTAAATGTGAGATCTATTTTTTTACAAGAACTTGTATGAAATTTATCTATTTGAGATTTCTACAAATTATTTCTCACAACAAATAGAACCTGAAAATAATAAAA
>NW_023350913.1:0-235 GCF_001411555.2 Juglans regia
GTTTGGATTTTTTTTTCTTATTAAATATGTGGTGTATGGATGATGAGTATCGCCTTTAACTTTGATGGCCAAACCGGAAAAAAAATTAATGATATGTCACTACAAGAAAACTGTTTATTTGTGGCCATTTAATTCCAGCGAAATGACTATTTACAGTCAAAATGAGTCTGTTTTGATCACAAATAACATTTTCGCCGCAATTAAATGGCCACAAAAACCCATTTTTCTTGTAGTG
>NW_023350914.1:0-200 GCF_001411555.2 Juglans regia
TGCTATACTCAAAGGTGACACAGATGGGTCCTTTCTTTTTTCTAAGGGCTGTGCTGCGCATCAGCCGGAAGCCGCAGCACACTACAGGTAAATTTCCCCCCCCCCCCCCCCCCCCCCCCCCCCCCCCCCCCCCCCCCCCCACCCCCCGCGCGCGTAGGGAATGCTGCAAGAATTTCCTGTTACAATCTGCAAGAATTTCC
>NW_023350915.1:0-266 GCF_001411555.2 Juglans regia
GTTGGGGCTTGCATGCCCCCCCTAAAGAGCATTTAGAGCCAAATCCCAACCGGCAGGAGGAAACATCAAATGTCCGAGGAAACATAAAGGCCTTTTTTATCGAAATACTTTGAATTTGGACGAGATTTTTTGCAGGCATGCTTAGAAAAAACATATCTTGAAGTAGGAGCAAGCCTCACAATTTTTCGACATCGGGATTTTTTTATTTAATTTTTTTGATTAAATAAATCCGAAAAATCAAAAAAAATCGAAAATAGGCAAAAATC
>NW_023350916.1:0-1770 GCF_001411555.2 Juglans regia
GTCAATAAAAGATTACTCATAAAAACTTATAAAAAAAAAAAGAACAGATGGTCTTTGTAAAATATAGCAGAATCAACATGTCCATATTTGTAGAATGGGTGATTGTTGATGTGAACGAGTCATTTACAATTAAAAAAATGATAGATAATTCATTGGCTTACAGTAGACGAGATTGATGCTTAGCAAAATATGCACTCATCCCGTGTTTTGGACAAGACGAACATTTGTTGGAAAATAGAGAAAAACAACCTACGCTTTGTATATGGCAGTGGAGGAGGACCCAGAGGCCAGATGCCCAGATGCACGGCACAGAGAGGGAGAGGAAAAGTTCAGATTTCTGACTTTTTCTTTATTTAGAAAATAAGATTGTTTTGGTTAATTTTATGATAAAAATGAGAGCTTTTAGTCTATTCCTATATTTGGACTGCAAAGGAGTCCTATTATGTGGACTATACGTAGCGCCACTCTTTCAAATATTCGTATTGGTAAGAAGATGAAATTAAAATTGTGAACAATAATAAAATAATTTTAAAATAATAGTGAAATCATTTAAGTTAAAATGTTTTATTAAAATTTAAAAAATGTGAATTATTTTTTGTGTTTTGTTTATAAGTTTTGATAAATTGTAATGATTTAGTAATAATTAAATAAAAAAAGTTACAGATTTGAAATTAAAAAGTATTTATATTTTAGTGATGTTTAAGTCGAATGAAATGAAATGAGATAATATGGATTTCCAAATGAGACCTAACAGTCCACGTGAAATAAGAAAATTGTTTTAATAAGTAAATGAGGTCATTTTTATTTTTTTAGGGCCCGTGTGGGTACTTAAAATATTTTTGTATATCTATAAATAACAGTAAAATGGTTTGAGTTAAAATATTTTATTAGATTTTGAAAAATGAGAAATAAAAAATATTATAAAATTAAAAAATTATTTGAATATAATTTTTTAATATAACTTTTGTTTTGAAATTTGAAAAATGTAGTATTAATTTTTGTATTTTGTTTGGGAGTTTGAAAATGTTGTAATGATTAGATAAAAAATTAAAAATTAAAAATCTAAAATTGAAAAGTGTTTTGTATTTAAATTAATTTGATAAGGAAATATTTAAAAATATCTATGAATATTTAATAACAATTATGTTTCCAAACAAACCTTAAAGCTACGTTTGGATGCTGAGGTAATCTCAGATAATATGTGAATAATAGTATTTTATGGATCCGGTTGAAATGTGTTTATAAATATGTTGAGATATATGTTCGAATGAATGAAATAGATTGAGATAGATTTGACTTTTTATGAAAAGTTTCATTTAAAAAAAATTGAATAAATCCAAGATTTTTATTAAAAATTAATTTGTATTGTGGTGAATTTTAATTTTTTTTAAAAGAATACGCGAGACTTGTACATCTTAAAATCATATATAGTATTACTCTAGGTAATAAATATCCGAACAAAGGAGTAACGGTCATTGACAAAATCCGGTCGCTTGCAAGATGTATCTTGTACCTCCTGTCACGCATACTCTACCTTTCTCTCCTTCCATCTCTTTCACTCTCTCTGCGTTTATGAAATATATAAGCGCACAAATAGTTTATAGTTCTAGTAATGATCCAAAGTCTCCTTGTTCCTTTGCTTTGTAATTTATTCTGGTGTGAACGTGGCGAGATTTGACACCTCATAGGATAAAAAATACAGATATGATTGTGTAATGAACCCAATTAACGTTGACCGGGTTGATGGGCCTCTAGCTAATTTGTCTTCTC
>NW_023350917.1:0-921 GCF_001411555.2 Juglans regia
TGAACAAACGTGAGCAATTTTTTTTTCAAAATAATTATACGACGCTTACGTATTTTACGACTGCATTAAATATATTTATATATATATGTGTGTATATATATATATATATATATAAAGTCTTTGAATTTCTTTTAGAAAAATGATCGGTTTACTGACAAAGTGTACCTATCATTTATATCAATTAGATTTTTAAGGAATTATGTATATTTATTTGTTTTTAGTTTTGTGCTTGTTTATTTTTTGTATTTAAAAAAAAGTACATATAAAAAATGCTTTAAAAAAAGAAAAAAATTTGCACTGGCGATATAATTCCTCAATAGATTTTTTCGGAGGCCCTAACATTATACTTTCTTTTAAGATACCCCTCAGTTATTAATGTATGATTTGGATAGTTAAAATTATCTAAATTGAGATGAAAATTAAAAGTTAAACAAAATATTAATAGAATATTATTTTTAATATTATTATTATTATTTAATTTAAAATTTTAAAAATTTTGAATTATTTATTATATTTTATTTAAAAATTTAAAAAATTTATAATAATAAGATGAGATTAAACATTTCTTATAGTCGAACATAACCTAATTACTAGCCAAAAAAGGAAACCCGCCCTGATCTCAGGCATGAAAACGTGCCTCTTTGATATAGGAAGAGGTGAGGATTTACCTGGGTCTGATCTTAATAGTAGTTCGGACACTGTAACCACGCTCAAGAAGCCTCATGATTAGCCATGATCCTACGAATCCTCTACCTCCGACTCCTGTGACGCACACTCTACCTTTCTCTCCATCCATCTCTCTCTCTCTCTCTCTCTCTCTGATCTCTGCGTTATGAAATCGTTTATGAAATATCGAATATAAGCACACAAATAGTTTATAGTTCTACTCCTAAAAAAAAAAAAAAAAAAAAAAAAAATTTT
>NW_023350918.1:0-1758 GCF_001411555.2 Juglans regia
GCCACGTAAGACATGCAACAAATCTCCATCTACACTCACATGCACCAACAACAACCTGTGAATTTATTTGAGCCATTTCATTTCTTTCTCAATCTGGGATTATTAGATCTATCAGGCAGTGATATCGTAAGCATTCCAGCAAGCATCAAAACATTTGTTAAATTGAGGAGTCTTATATTGCATGATTGCAAGCAACTTGAAGAAATTATAGAGTTTCCACCGAAGCTAAAAAATGTATATGCTTAGGGATTCATATCCCCGGAAAGTTTACCAGAAATATCAAAAGTATTTCATTTCCCATGGTTATGGTGGATTCACTTGTTTATTAGCTCGGCCTGCAGAGGAGAGCAAGGAGAGTAGATTTTAGAGAGAGAGAACGTATTTTAGAGAGAGAGAGATGGGAGAAGTTGCAGTGGGGTGGGGGAGGGAGAAAGAGAGAGGAGGGGAAGAGACGAAAAATAAGAAAGGATTCTGGTGCATGTTAGTGTAGATGGAGATTTGTTGTATGTCCTATGTGGCGATATTTTATTGGCTAGTGTGAAGACTGGATTTTCACCCATCCGGCTGGTGGCTTTTCCCTTTGGATAATATATAACTTGATTCAACATTGATTTGTTTGAAATAGATATGATCAATGCATGCCAAGGCATAAAATTAATATGGAAAATGATAGGTATCATGAGAAAGTGTACGTATCATTTGTACCCATGATGTTTTTTATTCTTTTAGGATTTGTGTTTGTTTATTTTTTAGTATTATGTTTGTTTATTTTTTTAAATACATAAAAAAAATTACACTGTCGGTACAAATCCTCAGTGGATTTTCTCGGTGCCCTAGCTAGAAGCTTCCAATTAATATATATATATACACACACACACACTTATCCTTTAATAATTAATTAACTAGGTTAATTGCATATATAGCCTATCCATATACGTATGAAGTTATATTAATAAGAGAGACAGTAAGCTAATTACTTCGTCAAGCTAATTACTTCGTCAAACTCCAACATTAATGATATTCTAGTACTACTAATTACTAATTTTGAGCAATATATATCTGCTGCTCTAGCTAGCTCTAGATCTGTCTCTGATCTGGCCTGCCTAATTCCCATTTCTTATCATATATTTATTATAAATGCATAATATATATTATAAATAGAGAAATATAATCTTGTGCAAGACTTTGTAAAAAGACTCTATCTTAAAAAAGTAAAAAATCATTCTTTTTTAATGGGATTCATTTTTAAAAAAATAAAAATAAAAAATTATCTATTTAAAACTTATAACTGGTTCCATGCAGTTACAGCGGCCAGCAGTCTATATGTATATTTGCTAGATCTCAATATTATTTCTTATATTTGGTGGTTCTGCATGGGTTTAATTATAACTTTAGTAATCCCAAATGTATAAGTTTATTATAAAAATATGGGTTCCATCAAGAAAGAAAATGAGTTTTTTATACCTTTTCACGGAGAGATCTACCTTTTTATAAAAAAGCTTGAACGAGACTTGTACATTAGATTCTGTTTAAATAATAAAAATATTTTATTTTATCATTATAATTTTTTTAAATTTTTATATAAAATATAATATATAAACAATTCAATTTTTTTAAAATTTTAAAATAATAATAATATTAAAAATAATATTCTAATAATATTTTATTTAATTTTTAATTCATCTCATCTCAAATTTATCATTTACTGAGTAATATCGAGCAATTAAAATTAATCATTAGTACTCAGAGCTAGCTAGG
>NW_023350919.1:0-4083 GCF_001411555.2 Juglans regia
ATGGAAAATGTCCAGCTAACTCTTCTTTTCAAGTTTCCCCCTTTCTAATTTTTTCCCCTCACGAAAGCCTCGAGCTATTTAGGACAGATTTAGAATGAGATAAGAATTTTATATTTTATTTTAGTATTTAAAATATTATTTTTTAATATTATTATTATATTAAAATTTAAAAAAATTAAATTAAGATTTGAAAAAGTTGAATTGTTCATTATATTTTGTATAAAGATTTGAAAAATGTATAATGATGAGATGAGATAAGATAAGAATTTTATATCTCATCTCACCCTTTAAACCTGCCCTAGACTATTGGTATTAGATTCATCAAATAAATCTAATCTTTAAAATTTGATAATTTTAACTTTAAAATCTTGGTATTGAATTTATGCTCAAATGTCAAGCTTTTAACTACATTATATTTCTTTTCATCTTTAAATTTAAAGACTTACTATTCATACTCTGTAACTATTATTTTATTTATTTAAATTATTGTTTCTCAATTTTGAGTCACAATATATTTAAATTAGAAAATAATAATTTAAGTATCAAATTAAATTATTAATTAACATATAGTTAGTCTAATTGTAAAATATGAAAAAAATAAATTAAAAATATTATTATTAACAAAATAATATTATATTATTATTTTGATGAATCCAATAGCTAATCCAATATGAGATTATGGATAGAGAGGTTTTTTATTTATGAAAAATATGTACTTTTCATCAAATTTTAAAGATAAAAATGATGAATTCAATGTTAATGCTTATATAGCTACAATTTAGCAAAGGATTTAAAAGGAAAAAAAAAAGAAAAGAAAAAAACATTTCTAAACATAAAAACATTTACTGTGTAAAAGCTTTACAAAATTTTCAAAATTAAGAAAACCATCTTCTAAACAATGTCTTTTTAAAATAAAATAAAATAAAATCATTAAGGGTAGGTTTGGAGAGTGAGATGAGAATTTTGTGTTTTGTTTTGAAGTTTAAAATATTAAGTTTTAATATTATTATTGTTTTGGGATTTGAAAAAGATGTATTGGGATTTTAAAAAGTTGAATTGTTTATAATATTTTGTATGATAATTTGAAAAAGGTGTAATGATGAGATGAGATGAGATGAGAATTTTGTATTTTGGTTGATGTACCAAACCTGCCCTAAAAGTCAGTGGTTCAGATCTCAAATACATTTAAATTTAGATGTGGCGATGAGGTGTTTTCCAAATTTTACTAGACTACTTAAATTAACAATCAATTAATCAAATAACAAGAGATAATCAACACATCAATTTTGATAACAAAGTGAAACTCATTTGACAAACGTCTTCAAAATATAATACCACGACTAAGATCTCGTTTGGTTATTCAGTTCAAATGAGATGGGATGAGATGATATATTTTAAATAATAATAAGATTTTTGAGTTATGGTGAGATGAAATAATTTGTAAAAAAATATATGTTTGGATAATGAGATGAGATGAGATAGTTTTAATTTTTTTATATTTGATAAAGGGTGAGTCCCACTAATGATTGGAAATCATTTAATAATTATTAAGTAATAATTACGAATATATTAATAAAAAGTAATATTTATGAGTAATTAAAAAATCATATATAAATAAATTTAAATCCTAAAATATATTTTGAAGTTGTTGGCCGAATTTACTCTATATTCCTAAAAAATAAAATTTCTCTTTTAAAATATATTATTCTAATTATGACCTATTTATTTTTCTATAAATAGGAAATTTGAGATTTTTTTATTCTAATTATAAATTGGAATATTATTTTAATTATGACCTATTTATTTTCTATATATAGGAAAATCATAATTTATTATTCTAATTATAAATTATAATATTATTCTAATTATTACCTATTTATTTTTCTATATATAGGGAATTCAAAATTTTTTATTGCAGTGGGAATGGGGTTGGTTTTAGCAGATGAGATCGGCAAATGTTTCAATGGGCAGACTGTAGTAATGAGATAAATTTGAAATGGGATTGAAAATAAAAAGGAGGTCGACGGATCACACCAAAAGACAATACTTTTCATGCTTTTCAATATTTACTGTTGATATTAGGATTGTACAGAAACTGACACCATCGGCTGCCACCGACACGAACCGACTGGCCACGTCAGGAACTGGTCAGAACTGATGGAGAACCAGTCGGCGTGCGATGGCAATTTGAAGAAACCAACATTCAGCGATTCGGTCCTGGTTTGAAGTTAGACCGGACCGCTGAACCGACTGATATAATAAAACCTTTTTTTTAATATACTCTTATCAAAACGATATTGTTATACTTAAACTTAAGTGGAACGACGTCGTTTTGGTTAATAAGTATTACAACAGACATTAAATCAAACGGTGTCGTTTTATTAAGAATGTAAGAAAAACAAATAAGTTTGAAATGACGCCGTTTCACTTAAAGTTAAGTGAAACGGCGTTGTTTTGATATGAGTCTTCTTCTTCCCTAGAATCTTCTTCCCGAATCTGATCTCTGCAACTCTCTCTCTCTCTCTCTCTCTCTCTCTCTCTCTCTCTCTCTCTCTCTCTCTCACATTATTCTCTCAGTAGATAATCGCGGGAGTCGACGTTGACTGAGAACTGCCAGAGAATCGCCTCACTCGATTTTCTCCTCCCCATCGACCGGTTACGGTCGGTGCCTCTCCCATTTTTTCAGACGTCGATCGGCGTCGATTTTGCCCAAAAACCGCGTCAATAACGTCAATTTTCACCCCTAGTTGATATGTCAAAGGTATTGGTTGAAAAGTTAAAAACTCATATATGAGACGAGTTTTGCATTATGATTGTTTGGTTAGTTAGATAATCTCATCCAGATTATCCGTATAGTTGAGATGAGATACATAATATCTAAACAGGCTAACCAAACCGGGCCTAAGTAACCACCTATGACTTACTATAGAAATTTAGTTCTTAACGAGTAATTTAAAAACACTTACTATACCTTTCAAATAACTAAATCTAGTTTGCAACACCACGAATATCTCATTCGATCTCTGCAACCTGTCAGTTTTAGACTATTAGCCGTTTTATAGTTTTACTTCGAGCACTAACTCGATCTCTTCAATGGACTCCACATTACTTGAACACAAGCACAATATGATGAAGGTTTGTTTGTCAGGAGAGAATATATCTTAACACGATAGCTTAACGGGTTGATAACAAGTCAACCCGTTATAACCCGTTATGACTCGTTAAGAAAATTACAATTGTACCCTTATACCTAAAAAATAAAATTATTGAGATTTTAATTTTGATATTTTTATTGTTTAGATTGTAATTTTGGACTTGTAGTTAGTTTTATATTTTTTATAGATATTATGATTTTAATATTTATATAAAATTATACTAAACTTAACTAGATTAAAGAGATTAATTTTGGATTTGTTTCAATCCATTTACATAAATAGGTCAAAATGGGTTGACACGATATGACCCGTTATGTTATTGGGTCGTGTTAGGGTTTGAGATTTTGACACGATAAGCTTAACGGGTCGGGTTAGAGTTGACCTATATAGTATAATATACATGTCTTGATACGACACGAACACGACCTGTTAACACGATTTGACACCCCTAGGTTTAAGTAGATCCCTTGGAAAGTACAATCCCTAGTAAAAAAATATTTCTTGAGAATTCGCTTTAGCCAACTGTCGAGTGAGCTTTTTGTCCAGTTTTCTGATTGTAACATTGTTAAGATGTCTTGACCCTATAAACGTTGGAATTTGAAAATTTTGAAACATTAATTTATAGATAATCAAGTTAAATTTCCAAAGCCACCAATATCACCTCAATCCAATGTGGGGGATCAAAAGTTATCTCTAATTTACTCTGATTAGGTCATCATGCTTGCGAATTCGCAATCTTTGTACTTTTTATTCCAATTGCAATCTAAGCTCTACCCAATATATTTACAACTCAATTAGACTAAGTTTTGCCTTAAGATTACATGCCGACACATTATTTTTACACTAAAATTCAGCAACTACTCCATGATGGTTTCAGCAAGTACTATTGCATGCATGATGGTTGCCACCATGCTGCAATTTGAATGGG
>NW_023350920.1:0-231 GCF_001411555.2 Juglans regia
TGGATTTGGATAAAATAAAATTTGATCGGTTAAGACACGATTTCTTAACATGTCAATAATAGATTGCTTAATACAAAATTAATATGTTTTGACTTGTTTAGATTTTATTTTAAAATTAAAATTTTATTATTCTTAAGTTGTAATATTGGTATTTTTTAATATTTTATTATTATTAATATTGTAATTTTAGACTTATACTCATATTTGTTATTATATGGTTTGTAATATTTA
>NW_023350921.1:0-299 GCF_001411555.2 Juglans regia
GGAATATCTTCTAAAATTACAATCATATCTAAAATATTTCTCCTGTTACATAGGCTTTAAAGTACTGTTAACTTTAAACAAAGCAAAAGTAGGGTCTATAAGATAAGTCTGCCACTTTATAATATTATTATTATATAGCCACTTCAGCTTTTTTTGAGAAATAATAACTTTTAATTTGATCAGTTGATACACACACAAAAAAAATGTACCTCCCAAGACTACACTATAATACTAGCATTGTTAAATGGGCCCCAAGATGAAAAACATAAAGTTCAGCAATAGCATGTATTAATTGTATA
>NW_023350922.1:0-967 GCF_001411555.2 Juglans regia
ACAAAAAATATAATTGCTTGCGTGATCGGCTAGGTAGAAGTTTATCCAATTCAAAAAGAAATAGAGAACACTCAGATAATTAAGTCAATTTAGAACTTATTTGGAGAGTAAAATGATATAAGAATTTTATAAATAGTAATAAAAAAATTTGTGAATGGTAATGAGATAGTTTGAGTTAAATATTATTTGGATTTTAGGAAATGAGAGAAAAAAAATTGAATAAAAAATATTATGAAATTAAAATATTGTTAGAATATAATTTTATAATATTATTTTTATTTGGGAATTTGAAAAGGTTGATTATTTTTTATTTTTAGTTTAAAAATTTGAAAAAATTATAATTATTAATTTGAAAAAAATTATAATGATTAATTTGAAAAGATTTATATTTAAATTATATTTAAAAAGAAGATGGGATAACATTATTACTAGTTGACTGTTCACCTCCCAACGCTTTCTTCATATGATTTGCCGAATAATATGCGGTCCACAGAGAACATACCAGATTTTTTAGGACCCCATATGATTTTATCGTCTAAACCTCTCTTGCTTATAGGTAAACTATTGATTACTGCTGCCTCTTCTTCGTTCATCACTTCATGAATAAGGTTTGTGTTCCAACAATCTTTATTATCAATTAACTCTTTAACATGAGTTTCACTTGTGATTGAACCATATGAGTAGTAGGAGTTGGCAACCACTTGTTACCCCATATTTTAATCTTTTGACCATTCCCGACCCTCCATCTCATACCCTCTTTAATCACATTCTCAAACCCTCTTATACTCCTCCAAATATGCGAAGGACCATAACCACGCTTAGCATTGAAAATACTTCTTTGATTAAAATATTTTTCTTTCATAATCTTGGAATTTGTTATTAACCTCCAGAAGTGTTTTGCCAATGTAGTCTGATTGAAATTCTCTACATCTCTGAAATCCGACCCTCATTTACTCTTAGAAAGTCC
>NW_023350923.1:0-212 GCF_001411555.2 Juglans regia
AGCATTAAGAGCATCGGTATTGGTTTCATCAAAATTATTTTTAAAATTTGATAAAAAGTACACATTTTTCATAAATCTAAAACCTTCATATCTATAACTCTATATTGGATTAGCCATTGAATACATCGAAATAATAATATAATATTATTTTTTTAATAATAATATTTTTAATTTTTTTTTTCATATTTTACAATTACACTAACCATATGTTA
>NW_023350924.1:0-956 GCF_001411555.2 Juglans regia
AGTTGTAACTTGTACGTACTTTGTAAATTTATTTATTTTAAGCAACTTTTTACATAACTCTGTTTTAAATTAAGGTCATTTTCGTAAAATAATTTAGTAACATCGTTCTACAAAAATACACTCAATTTTTAAAATATAGTTGCATAAAAAGTTGTAAAAATATTGTATACGTACCATTAGTACTCTATAAAAACTAAAAAAAAACTATCATTGTCAAAGAAAGAAAGAAGCCATTATTTAGGAATCCAAATCTTGTGGAAGAAGTTCACAAATTCGTTGAAAGTTTCTCCATGTCATGGTCCCAAGACGTTAAAGGATCCTTAAAAATATAATATGAACTAAGTTGTTTCTACGTGTACGGCAAGGCATTGAACTAAGCATAGAAATTGAACTAAATTCTCTTTATTTTTAAAAAATATCTCATCTCATTTCATTTAATTATTATAATTTTTTTAACTTTTAATATAAAATAAAATAAAAAATTTAATTTTTTCAAATCTTAAAATAAAAATAATATTAAAAATAATATTTTAATAATATTTTATTCAATTTTTTAATTTTAATTTTATTTCATTTCACCTCAACTTTAAAAACAAATCAGAGTTACGTGCTTGGCAGTTTCAAAGTGTTTAACCTTGATAATATAGACACCTTTGACCCACCATCTTGGGATATGGTAGCATTAATGAATCCAGCTCAACTTTAAGGGATTCTCAACAAATTTGACCGTTGAATATGATTTTTTTTTTTTTTTAGCCTTTTTCGCTTTTCTCTCTGTAATGCTTTTTGCATCTCATCACTAAAAAAAAAAAAAGGAACTAAATAGGAAATGACTAACAATGTTAAAGTCCTCATTTAGCTATGACCTTTACCTTTGCGTGTTTACTCGTGGCAGGGAAAAATAAAAATAAAAAACATATATAAAAATAATTTGGTTAATTGCAAAATCTGAATCT
>NW_023350925.1:0-235 GCF_001411555.2 Juglans regia
GGTCAAAAAAATAAGAATAATGTTACATACAGTCGTAAAATGCACAAATACCGTAAAGTCACTTTGAAATGATACTTACAATCGTGAGTATATAAGATTCGTGCAGTCACTTTAAAAAAAATGAATAAATATGAAATTCACATAAAAAAAAATTAATTTTTTAATAATAAATTTTATTTTTTTTAAAATAATTACATAATATTTACAAATTTTACCGTTGCACGTAGCATTATTC
>NW_023350926.1:0-266 GCF_001411555.2 Juglans regia
GGCTGCACCCAATAGTGCCTTGATGTGAAGGAGAAATCCACTCCATCAACCTCCATCTTTCACAGCTGCTGCAAGCAGTCTCTGCCCCTCTCTATTCTCCACTTTATGTCACATATCCACCTTTAATCAAGGGTCATTCAAGCCCATAACTTCTCCCTCCATAAGTCTAAAGTCGTGCAAGACATACTTCTCTCCATTTTATCACTTCTTTCTCCCGTTCTTAGAGAGAAACCCAAAAGAGCTCTCTCGGGCAGATTTCTGGGACT
>NW_023350927.1:0-542 GCF_001411555.2 Juglans regia
GTAAGTGACAGAAGAACTGTCTAAGCTTTGAAAAGGTTTTAAGGGAGAGTAATATTACATTAAATCATAAAATGTGTAAATATTATATAATTATTTTAAAAAAAAATTAAATTTATTATTAAAAAATTAAATTCTTTTTATATAAATCTCATATTTATTTATTTTTTTCAAAACGACTATACAATACTTACATACTAATAATTACAAGTATCATTTTTCTTTTAAAAAATAGAAAAAGAAGATATGACTTTAACCGAAGTTGATACAAAACGTGCAAATGATAAAACACTGAGATACCTTCTTTTATTTTTGATGGAAAAGAGTTTTAACAAAAAAGCTTTCAAAGCCACTATGACTAAAATCTGAAATCTTGAAGGTTCAATAAGCTTCAACAAGGTGGGACATCACATATTTTTAGTAGAATTTCAAAAATCTATGGATTTAGAACGTGTGATAAATGGAAGAGTATGGTCTTTTGACAAATACTTAAATCTGTTTTGAAGAATTCAGTAGTAGTACTCCCCCCCCCCCCCCCCCCCCCC
>NW_023350928.1:0-398 GCF_001411555.2 Juglans regia
AGCATCGGAGCGGAGGTCGGACAGAGTCGGAATTCTCGAAATTTTGCACACCCCTAGTACACCTTGAGTAATTCAAGTTAAAAATCTTTCAATCCAATGATCCCTAAGTATTGTTTGCATCGGCTAAGATGATTCAAACTTTAGACCCGGAGTAAACTATCAAAACTAAGACTTTTACCACTTGAGTCAACTTTTAAAAGTTATAACGTCCAAGCATGTTTGACTTGTTTTCCTATTTTTGGGTGTGAAGATAGTTTTATTATTATTCGTGTTAGTTTATAATTAATCAAGAATGTTGAGTACATGATGAGGTTTCATTTCATATAGTACTTGTAAAAGTTTCAAAATTAACATATTTAGATAACAACTTTGCTACGTACAACCGGCATTTGTAACCT
>NW_023350929.1:0-1273 GCF_001411555.2 Juglans regia
AGATAAACAATCCAAGTCACGAGGCTACGTCGGTGGTCCATCTGGTACAGAAGTATGGATTATTTATTAAGTGAGAGAAGGTAGTACTAGGGATTGCTCAACTTGGCAATTGGCGCCTTGTTTTTTTTTTTTTTTTTACCTCAAATGTGGTTGTTATTTTTTTTCAAAATTAAATACATTCCTGAGGATGCATGACCCACTAGCACTCATGCTTATTTAAACACCTTCTATATTACAACTAAGGACGTACACCGTCTTTGAATTTAAATCATTAATAGTTTGGGTGGCTAAGAATAATTCACGATTATTTATTATTTTATTATTATTTTTTCTATACTTTTTATAATTTTTTAATATTTTATTATTATTTTTTTACTATTATTTATAAAATATTTGATATTATCTTACTATCTAAACGTAACTTAAATGCTAATAGTGGATAGTATAGATTACAAGAAATACAGTAAGGTCTATATTCTGTATATATATTTGTTTAAATTGTAAAAAGTGTTTAAATAAAAAAGAGTAATGTTATATATAGTCGTAGAATGCACAAATGCAGTGCAGCAATTTTGAAAAAGAATAGGATCTACTATTAAAAAATTAATTTTTTTTTACGTAGATTCTATATTTATTTACTTTTTTTAAAAATAATTGTACGACACTTACACATTCACAATTATAAATATCATTTCGTTTGTATATTCAAGTCAATAGTTATAGGATTTTGCAACTCACTTTTGAGATAGATACGGGTTGATTTCATTCAACCAAAAATCACTAATTTGCTGTTGAGAAATTTGTAAACTTACTTAATTTGAAATGATATGGTAGAATGTTGTAAATTTTATTTAGGGTTGGTTTGTTTTTAGAGATGAGATGAGATGAAATGAAATGAGTAATGAGTGTGTTTGGATGTTGAAGTGAGTTGAGTTGAGTTGAGTTGAGTTGAGATAATAAAATATTGTTAAAATATTATTTTTTAATATTATTATTATTTTGAAATTTGAAAAAGTTGAATTGTTTATTATATTTTGTATTGGGATTTGAAAAAGTTATAATGATGAATTGAGATAAGTTGAAATGAGTTTAGGATCTAAACTCATCTTAAAGTTAAAAAGTTGAATAAAGTATTATTATAATATATTTTTTAATATTATTTTTATTTTAAAATTTGAAATAGTTGAATTATTTATTTTATTTTATATTAAAAATTGAGAAAATTAAAAAAATTATAATAATTAAATGAGATTTTTTAAAAACAAACGAAGGC
>NW_023350930.1:0-358 GCF_001411555.2 Juglans regia
ATAATGAAATTAGATAAAAATTTTGTGAATAATAATAAAATAATTTATAAATAATAATAAGATAATTAATTGAGTTGAGCATTTTTTAGATTTTAAAAAAGAAAAGAAAAAAAGTTAAATAAAAAATATTATAAAATAAAATAAAATATTGTTAGAATATAATTTTATAATATTATTTTAATTTAGAGACTTGAAAAAATTAAATTACTTTTTATATTTTGTTTGAAAGTTTGAAAAAGTTATAATAATTAGTATGAAAAAATTAAAATAATTAATTTAAAAATATTTAGATTTGAATTATATTTAAAAATATGATGGAATAGGATGAGATCTATTTTTAAATAAGCCGCCCTTAAAC
>NW_023350931.1:0-644 GCF_001411555.2 Juglans regia
CGACAAATTAAATGTCAGAAGTAAAAGAAATATTTTATTTCATCTCATCTGGTAATTGTTATAATTTTTTAAAATTTTTATATAAAATATAATAAATAATTTAATATTTTAAAATTTTAAAATAATAATAATATTAAAAAATAATATTTTATTTAATTTTTAACTTCCATTTCAATCTCAACTCAATATTTCAAACTATCCCTTAGAATTTCAAAAAATGATATTCAAAAATCGAAATGAGATAACAACTCCTCTTTAGATTGAAAAATTATCTCAATTTATTTCATTTCATTTTATCATTATAAATTTATTTAATTCACACATAAAATATAATAAATAATTCAACTTTTTTAAATTTTAAAATAATAATAATATTAAAAAATAATATTTTAATAATATTTTATTTAACTTTTATCTAAAATCATTTCTTTTCATCTTACTATTTAAACGGATGCTAATTGTTTAGGTGGAATCAATATTAATAAAAAGTTTTATATTGAAATATTATCTCTCTGAGTTAGATTATTTACTAATCGAAAAAATGACGAGGATCGATCTCATCCTGATCAGTACCAAAACGCACTATATATACGTACGCTTTGAAGTTAAGGAGGAATAACATTTGTTTATAATTTTAAATGATA
>NW_023350932.1:0-1162 GCF_001411555.2 Juglans regia
AATAAATATAAGATTTCTATAAAAAAAATTAATTTTTAATAATAGATTATATATTTTTTTTAAAATAATTACGTTTGAATATTAAATTGAGTTGAGATGATAAAATATTATTACAATATTATTTTTTAATATTATTATTATTTTAAGATTTGAAAAAGTTAAATTATTTATCATATTTTATATTTATATTTAAAAAAATTATAATGATAAATTGAAATGTATTCAAACTCATCCTGAATCTTGCATAAGCAATAACCGTATATAATATTTTCCAATAATTTTTTATTCTTATCAAATATATGGAAACAGACATTTTTTATCGTTTGTGTTTTTTCTTATCTTTTTTTTTTTTTTTTTTTTTTACATCACTTTTATTCTTATCAAATATATGGAAACAGGCATGTCCGGTCAACAAGAAAAAAAACGTGTTACATTCGACACAAAAGCATATATGCTATAGAGATCATTGTTGAGACTTTTTTGTTAGAGAGTGTGGTTACTATGTCGCCCCACTCTTATTACTGGGCATATTGTTTAGTGATTTTTTTTTTCATATTTTTTAATACATTTAAATATTTTTAAAAAATAAAAAAATATACTAATACATTTAAAATTACTTCTTTAATCACCAAATAAAAAAAAATTTTGATCAGTAATCAAAGTGGGAAGGCAAAATAGTTTTATTCTTTTTGTTATAAAACTAGTGTTGTAATAAGAGAGCATGTTATGCATGACACAGAGGAATTTTTCGATTTTTAGAAATGTTATATATTGGAAAAATATATATATAAAAAAAAGTTTCTAAATTCATATCGTTTTATTTGTTATATTGGGTTAGTAATTTTTTAGTTATAAATTAAATAAGATGTATAATAGTACTCAAAGTACATCAATTTGAAAAATAATTTTTATAGACCCAATATTCTTTTAATTTTTGGGCCCAATGCTTTGGAAGAGAGATTATTATAGACACAAAGAAATTACATAAAAGTAAATTCACAAATTAACGTGATTTTATGGGATCCGTTATATTTATTTTACAATAAAAATAATTTAATAATCTGACGTACCACATTAAATTATGTAAGTTTGTGAGATTATTTTTATATAATCTATTTGTAAGAGTATTTTTTTTTTGGAAGAATACAAGGCAACTTGTCAA
>NW_023350933.1:0-5309 GCF_001411555.2 Juglans regia
ATCAATAGTCGTGAAATAATTTGTGAATTATGGTGAAATTGTTTGAGTTAAGATGTTTTATAAGATTTTAGAAAATGAGAGAAAAAAACTTGAAAAAAAATATTATAAAGTTAAAAAATTGTTAGAATATAATTTTTTAATATTATTTTAGTTTACTGATTTGAAAAAATTGAATTATTTTTTGTATTTTATTTGAAAGTTTGGAAAAATTGAAATGATTAGGTAATTATTAGATGAAAATTTTAAAAATTTGAAAATGAAAGTGCTTGTATTTATGATATTTGCATGTTGAGATGAAATGTGATGAAATAAGATGAGATATGCCAGTGCAAGGTGTTAGAAACTTAGAAACAATTTAAATTAATGGACTTACATAGATCATAATTCATACATTATATAATTTCAAAAGGGTTTTGCTACACAACCTCCACCACACTCCACACTCCGTATATTATTTTAAATTTTTAAATTTTTAAATTTTTTTTGAATTTATTTTTTTAAAATTATTTCAAATTTTTTATTCATTATTCATATAATAAATATTTGATAAATAAAAAAATAAAAAAAATTAAAAAAAAAATTAGAGTGTAGAGTGTTGGGAGGTTGTAAAGATTTATTCATTTCAAAATATAAGGTTTGAGTAATGTCTGTAATGTCTATTAATTGTGATCAATAAAATAATATAATTGGACTATTGATACACATTAAAAAGCCTATGATTTTGGTCAGATCGTGATCATTAAAGTTGTATGAACCCAATTCATGTGTAAAAATCCATTATAGATCCATGTAATTTCATTATTTTTTTATGGATAAAATTGAAATTCGAGTATTATATATGAGTTATGGTCATTACTCTAGATTCATTCTTGACTTTATGCATTCCATCGCGATGAGTTTTTCTAAAGAGTGAATCTAGGACATAGAAGATCGAACCGCTATGCTCTTCTCTTCAATGGCTATAGATACGCTCTCAATACCAAATTTCTACAATGGTTTATCATGTGATCTTGCATATTTAGATTCTCCAAATCCTAACAAGTGGTATCAAGCTTCCTTATCAGATCGTTATGGAAATATGGTAGTGGGTTTTCTGATTCGGGTAGAGTTTCTTTGAACTTGAATTGGACTTTAAGTCTTTATAAATAATTGGGCTTGCAGCTATGTTCTGACCCATTTTTTGGGTCCAACCTTTAATCCATATTGGTTTATCTTTATTGGGCCAGATCAAATCAAGATCCATACCCAATACATAGGTTGATCCTGACACGTTTGAGTCTTTGACCGACCATTTGGTATTCGGGTCGGTCAGTCGCCCTGTTTAACCTGAATCCAAGTTAGACCCAAGTTGATCAAAGGTTTGACCCCGAGTTTGGTCCGGGTCCGAATCCCGACCTCAATCTGAAAGTTTAAAATAATATTATTTTTTCAAAAAAATAAAATTTTCACTTTCTTTCTTTGAATATCTCTATCATAGACATGTTATTTATTACTGTCTTATTTATATACATGATTATTTTGTTTGGAGTATTTATTAGCAATTCATACATAAGGCTTAGAGAAATTAAAAGTGATATGTAGCTTAAGTGACTTCTATCATGAAAATTGTCTCCTAAGTTTAAAAGGGTCAATATTTAATGAATTGAATCCAGTTACATCTATATCCATACGAATAACAATCGGCCTAAAGGAAGATTGTTATCTGCTCGGGTCATAGATGGTATAAAGTAGTTAAATGTAAATTGTATAGTCGGTCCAAAGGAATACTATATTATTTATGCTAACTACCCTCATTGGGAGGCTGCCACTTGAATGTTTGTAATTATTGTCCAAAGATTTGATTGCAATAATGCATTACATATCTCATAACGGCTCACTTTTATAAAACTATAGATTTTTCTTTTAATTTTATGTCATGTTGTTTGATTGATTTTATTGTACAATTAAACTAAAGCTTGCATGGTGATAATTATGGTTTGTTTACCATTGCATGATGAGGGTCTTTATTTATTGTGAGTTTCTTTTGTTTTCTTATAGAGAATGCATCTTTGATATCTGTTAATTTGAATAACATTACAATTCTTAATGGATCCAATTTTTAAAAATTGAAAGAGCATATTACTATTGTTCTTGGGTGTATGGATAGGGACTATGCACTTTGGGTTGATGAGCCTGCAAAACCTACCAATCAGAGTTCTGTTGATCAGATGGAAGCTTATGAGAAATGGAAGCGCTCTAATCACATGAGTCTTATGAGTAATGCCTAAAGAGAAAAATGACAAGTACCCGAGTCAAATAGTAGACTGATTTGTTGTATTGAAAAAGGTAGAGACAAGTACCTGAGTCAAATATAAGCAAACTTGTCTTAATGTGGTATAATGACAAAGAAAATATAAGGGAGTACAGTATGAAAATGTCAAATTTTGTTACTAGATTGAGAGCACTGTAGCTAGAAATTTCTGATAAAATTTATGTGCATCTCAAAATGGAGAAATGGACTCTTAATGAGCTTATTGCTCAATGTGTGCAAGAGGAAGAGAGATTGAAATATGAAGGATAGAAAGTGCTCACCTGTAAACTTTTCCTTGTGGAGATTTGAGCACCAAGAAAGGAAAGAAGAATAATAAAGCTAAGGAAATTGCATATGTTAGGACTTCATGAGCAATTGTGCAACAGGGACATGATAAGGTTTCTACCTGTTACTATTGCAAGAAGACTGATCATGTGAAAAAATTGTCTCCAATATCAGGATTGGCTCGCAAAAAAATGTGATTTTTCTATTTTTTTATGTACTGAAATTAATTTGGCTACTACTACTCACATAAGTGCTATTATGCAGGTTTAGAAAGCTAAAGTTGAGAATCAACTTGATAAGAAAATTAAACATGTTAGATTTGACTGTGGTGTTGAATACTTTGGTAAATACGACTGATCATGTGAACAACATTTTGGGCCATTTGTGAGGTATTTAGAAGAATGTGACATTGTTCTTCAATGCACCATACTAGGGACTCCACACCAAAATGGTGCAACTGAGAGATGAAATCAAATCCTAAAGGACATGATTAGAGTATGATAACTCATTCTTCTTTACTAGAGTCATTGGGGGGGGGGGGGGGGGGGGGGGGGGGTACCTAGTAAAGTAATAGCTAAAACCCCATATGAGTTACATATCGAAAAAAAAGCCTGGTATTAAGCATTTTCATGTCTGGGATTGTCCAGCTGAGGCTAGACTCTATAGGCCAATAGAAAGGAAACTGAACTCGAGAACAAATAACTGCTTTTTTGTTAGATACTTCGAGAGATTGAGGAGTTTCAAGTTTTGTCACCCTTCAGGTAATACCTTAATTGAGACGGATAATGCCAAACTCATTGTGGATATTTAGGATAGTGAGAGTACACGGTCAAAGGATATGGTAGTTAAAGCAATGTTTTGAATACCGTACCGGACGTTGTACCGGTCAAGGCACTGGAACGAAATATTTCGGTACCAGTACCGTTTCAGGATAGCGTTTCGGGATAGTCGATATATAAATAAATTATATATATATATATATAAATTATATTTCAAAATAATAGTCTATATATAAATAAATTATATATAAATACATATATATAAAAATTATAAATAGTCTAGTCTAAATTAGGGGTTAAAATATAAATTTGTAGTATGAAAAAATGAAAAAAAAAAAAACATACAGGCCGAAATATCGGCCGGTACCGGCCGAAATATAGGCCGGTACAGGCCGAAATTCAGTCCGAAATGGCCGGTACCGACCGGTATTTTAACCGGTACGGAATAGATATAATACCTGTACCGGCCGGACGGCCGAAACGAAAAATTTCGGCCGTACCGGCCAGTACGGTACGAAATTTAAAACTTTGAGTTAAAGAGGAACAAACTGAAACAACTCTGACAAATACTGAGAATGATGAGGTGGTCACACCTATCATAGTACAGAATACAGATGTAGATCACCAAACCGTTCATGAGTTTCCTTTTACGAATACAATTTAACCTGAACAATCTCAACAAGAAGTACCAATAAGGAGATCAAATAAGGAGAGAAGATAAGCAATTCTAAATGATTATATTGCTTATCTCCAAGAATATGAGTTTGATATAGGTTTGAGAACAATCAAATCTCTTTCAATCAAATCAAACAAAGTGCTAACTTTCAAAAGTGGATGGTACAATGCTAGATGAATTAAAGTTTAAGAAGGACAATGATGTTTAGAACCTTGTCAAATTGCATAAAGATATTAAACTAATTGGTTGTAAATGAGTTTTCAAAACCAAGCCAGACTCTAAAAATAATGTCGAGAGGTATAAACCATGTCTAGTTGCAAAAGACTTTATTCAAAAGGGAGTCATTAACTATAAAGAGATTTTCTCTCGAGTTCCATTGAAAGACTCTTTTAGAATTATTATGATATTTGTAGCTTATTATGATTAGAGTTTAAACGGATGAATGTGAATATTGCTTTTCTCAATGGCAACATTAAGAAGACAATATATATGGTGCAACCAATAGGCTTTGAAATTGATGAATCAAGTTATTTGGTTTACAAATTGAAGAAACTGATTTATGGTGTAAAGCAAACATCCCGTCAAATGTATAAAAAAATATGATCAAGTAATTTTCTCTTTTAATTTTAAGGAAAAACAAAGATATTTTTCGAAGTGATCCAAGATATTTTAATTTTAAATTTTAAATTTGTTAATTTAATCATTACATAATCATTATAATTTTTTAAAACTTTCAAAAAAATACAAAAAATAATCTAATTTTTAAAAAATTTAAAATAAAAATTATATATAAACAAAGTTTTGAATTTTATAATATTTTTATTTAACTTTTTTAATCTCTATTTTTCAAAATTTCATAAAATACCTTAATTCAAACAATTAAAATACTATTAACCTATATTTAAGAGATTCTAAAGTGTATAAAATAGCCCTAAATCTTTTTGCAGTAGAGGCTCTATAAAATTATAAAGAAAATATTATTTTACCTTCCACTTTGACCGCTCAAAATGATTGCTTAATTTTTTTATTTTTATTTTTTATTTAATAATTAAGAAAGTAATTTTAAATGTATTAATATTTTTTTTTATTTTTTAAAAATATTTAAATATATTAAAAAATATGAAAAAAAACATAAAAAAAAATAATTGACTGGGCGGTAAGCCCAGCGGTCAGGGTGGGGCAGAGTAGTCCCACTAGCCCCACCCAAATTATAAATATCCGCAGGAATTATCCGAACCCTTCTCCGAGCCCTAATCAGTCCCGAGTTCCCTCTCCATCT
>NW_023350934.1:0-1541 GCF_001411555.2 Juglans regia
CAATAATGCAATTAACGACCAAGTAATAAATTTAAAATTCTCTACCTAATATAAAAACCTCAATAATATAATTAAAACCCTAAAATAATTTTGAACTCTCCACATAATCTATGAACCTCATACAAATGATGAAATAAACTCTCAAACTATAATATCACCAACACCATGCTTCGGTTGTGCATTCTAACAACTTGTAGTCATAAACACATTGTAACTCACTCATGAAACTCTAAAATTAGCTAAACCTCACATTTACCCAATCCATACATTTTTAACTAACCAGAGTCAAATTCAGAAATTATACCAATATGATTGTAGCCTCTAAAACATCAATATCACAAATCTAAGCCTCAAGTTCCTAACCAAATCTATTTCCAAGAAGTTAACTTGAAGTCTAAACCTTAAATCTTGTCAGAATAATTTCCTACAGTCCATAGAATTATGCCTATCGGAATTAAATCTCGAATGTCTTAAAAAAATCGATTTCCTAAAATATGCAAAAATCTAAAACCTCAGATGTCGCAGAACTCATTCCATAGGTCCGCAAGTGCTAAAACCTTAGATATCATGAAAAATCTTATCCTGTAACTCGCAGAAATCAACGATCTTAAATCTCATCAAAATCACTTTTAAAGTATGTATAATCTCTAAACCTCAAATCTCCAAAGTTTCGAACTCGACGACGAGCAGCCATCCTAAGATCTTAAACTCAGTTAAATGTTCTAGGGAAAGAAAACAAAATATGTATAAACAAAATATAAATACCAGCTAAAATATTTAAAAACAAGTTAAAAATAAATAAATGAATATAAATGAACTTGTTTTAACCATTCTTAGCCATATCTTTAACCAACTTATATAGTTTGTCCTACCATCTCTAATTGTAAACCCGACATCGCTCTAAACTCACGTACGTCTTTAGAATCTAAACCTAAAAAAAAATTATAAACCTTAAACTAATCTTATAGAGATTATCTCCTATAGTCCCCCAAAGTCGCTTGTGGGATCTAAAATCCCTAAACCTCAAAATTCCAAAACTTAGTCATAAAGTCTACAAAATCTAAAACCTTAAATCTCCTCATAATCATCTCTTTTTCTTTAAAATTCTACACCTCAAATTTGAAGTGTATTCCTAAACCCACTGATATCCGAAACCTTATATGTTATAGTCTACAAAACCACAACCTCGATTTTCGGTCAACCTTTTGCAACCTTAAAAGTCTAAACCTTAAATCATATCCAAGTCGTGTCCTACAGTCGACAAAATAGGCCAATCGAACCTAAAACCTCAAATTCCATCAAACTCCTTATTATAGTATGCAGAATCTCAAACATGGCTCTGATACCAATTGTAACGCCCAGTTCCGGCAAGGATCAAACAGTTACTCCCTATAACTTAAAACTCACAATTCATCAATATATTTACTGACTCCAAAATATAAAGTCATCAGAATACTACAAAATCTCTAAATAAAATCCGCCAATTCTTAGAAATCTTCTATGAGTAATCCACTATGCTTAAATAATCATCTCATCGATGC
>NW_023350935.1:0-2312 GCF_001411555.2 Juglans regia
TACTACAGCCCCAGCGGGAGCTCCCAGCGGGAGTCCCCAGCGGCGGCTGTAGCACGATCCAATATTTAAAGAACAGCACGCTAAGCTAAATATACTGCAGCGTAAAGAAAGATAGTACCGGTAGAAAGAAGACGTGGAAGGACATAAAGCCATATTCGGACAGAAGTTTTGTTCAAACATATGTATATTAATTGAGTAATTTTATATATCGTAAAATATATAAACGTTGCATAATTATTTTAAAAAAAGTAAGATTTATTATTAAAAAATTAATTTTTTTTTTTATGTGAGTGAGTCACATATTTTATTTATTTTTTTAAATAATTATGCGACGATTATACAATTCACAATTATAAATATCTTTTCTCGTATTGATATATATCCTTTGATTACGAGAAAAAAAGCATGTTTTATTGATGAAAGAAAACCATGACAATTTTCTGATAATTTGTTAAAAGTTCTTCCGATTTAGCATATTTACATAAGAAAAAATATTTGTATAAATTTAAAATATGTAAATTTAATGAATCAAACTTTTTTTTCAAAAGACTTGCATTAGTCTTATGCATCCTAAATTTACATATAGCATTACTGCATTCATTTTTTTTTTGTTAGCCACAAAACATATAATTAAATAGTAGACCGTTCTACTCCAACTTAAAGGTACCGAATAGTGTAATTTTTTAAAAAATATTTTTAAAATCACTTATTTTTAAAAAATAAAATTTACAAATTTATTAAAAAATATTTCCTTAGTTACTAGTAAAAAGAGTAAAAAAATAAAAATACAAATTGATGAAAAATTCGATAAAAATAGTGTTTCTCTTAAGGAAAATACTCTAACTGAAATTATCCAAGTAGCCATATAATGCAATAGAAATATCTATTAATTTACTCAATAAATTAATTAGTATTCAAGCATGCAATTAATTTAATAATTAAACAATAACATAAAACAAATAAATTACATAACACTAAGATTGGTATCGAAAGGAAACCCTTTAAAGAACTCTTTAAAGGTAAAATTATACGGGGCGACCAAATCCAGAAAAGTCAATTTTATTATTTGAAAATCAATTACAAAATCTTTGCAACTTGACTCTCTTACTAGTCCAGACAAACGACCTGTTTGTCTTCTACCGCGATAGCAGTCAGAACCTCTAGTGATCTTCAAATATTGCCTTTCCTCCTAGAACTCTACGGGCTGAAGTCCAATCACACGATTTTTCACGCTCGAAGCACGATCACACTCAAAGAGATATCACAAATATGAAAATTCACTAAGGAATTTTCTCACCAAATAATGCACTAGAAAGTGCTCTAAAAAAAATTAGATCTGAACCTCTACCTATCATAACCAATAGGATTCCTTAAATAAATAATCTGAAAATCAATTCCAATTATAGTAGGATTCTGCTGATGGAACAAATCTTATAGGACTTTCAGGTGCAGCAGGAATCTACTGACGAGAGAACTCTACTGACAAACTGCTAACAGACAACGCTGAAGTTTCATCAAATAACTGCTTTAGATAACTTCTTGATAGTTCGAAATTCTTTCTGCTTGATATCTTCTTTTTTAATCTTCTATCCTGATCACTTGATATCTCCTATCTTTTCGAACATTGAATCTTGATCAAAAGTCTTTTGAACTGTTATCTATTCAACCATTTATCTTATAATTTAAATATTAATAGATAAAGACAAAGACAAATATTTATCTATTAATTAATTTATATTTATATTTAAATATTCATAGATAAAGATAAAGACAAACATTTATCTATTAATTTACTTATATTAGAATTTAACTATTTACAGATAAAGATAAAAACAAATTATATTTATCCAATAATTCAAATAGGTCTTAGTCATTTAATCCTAACTAACAAACTTTTACATCAACACTAACTACAAAGGGATTACATAAAAATAATCTCATAAATTGACGTATCTTGATGTGATTCGTTAGATTATAAAATTATTTTTATTATAAAGTAGATCTAATGGATTAGATGCAGTCACGAAAATTTATAAGATTATTTTTATATAATTTCTTTTTGAATGTAGTAGTACTTCTCTCTTAAATAGTATTATTATTCTTATACAACTCACATCGTATATTTGAAAATTAAAGGAATATTAAAAAATTGAGTCGAGATATATCATTCCTTTATAATTATTGAGTTAGTCTACATACAGTCTTCAAATGAAGACTGTTCATACAAACCCATACAATTATGTTTAAAAAAATTTTAAATTTACAATAATATATTTTTTATAATGATATTTTTTCTCATTTTATCATCATTC
>NW_023350936.1:0-260 GCF_001411555.2 Juglans regia
AGTTGCTGCCAACATATAAAACTTAACTAATTGTACTGGATCAGTTTAGAAGCATAATCCAACAATACCATTGTAATCTAACTAGGATTCATAAAGATAGGCTATCAGTAAGGATGGCTCTACATAGATATAATACCCAATATTTTTTTCAAGCATAAATAGAATGTAAATCACATATAAGATAGAATGCCAATATTCACACGTCATCCCACCTCTTGACTGACATGTGGAGAGTGAGGGTCAAACACTTATTGGTACAA
>NW_023350938.1:0-1969 GCF_001411555.2 Juglans regia
AAACATCCACAGCAATATGTTGGCAGCCCAAAAAAATCCACATCAACATCCACAGCTTCCAGCCCAAATAGTACAACACACATCAAATTTACCTACACATTCTGGTTTAGAAGGAATTAGTTCTGAAAAAAAAAATAATAATAAATTCTCAAGTCCTTGTCATTGAAATGTCAGGAGTTGAGGGAGAGAGAGAGAGAGATAGCATGCAAATTGTAATCAATTAATTTCATACATAATACTATATATGACTTCAATTTTGAAAATATTGTAGCTAAAACTCGGTCCAGCATCACGTTGCCTAATCCAATACTGCCGATTTTTCGTTTCTAATAGCTAGTGAGGATTTTATTTACCCTTTAGCTATTCTAAGAACATTGATATTGGATTTATTATTTTTATTTTTAAAATTTGATAAAAAAAAAATATTTTTTATAAATTTAAAACTTCTCTATCCATAACTCCACATTGAAATAGTCATTGGATTCATTAAAATAATAATATAATATTATTTTTTAATAATAATATTTTTAATTTATTTTTTTTCATATTTTACAATTTAACTAATTATATGTTAATTAATCATTTATTTTGATACTTAAATGATTATTTTTCAAATTAAATATATTATGGCTCAAAATTGAGAAATAATAATTTAAATAAATAGAATAATAGTTATAGAGTGTGAATAGTGAATCTTCAAATTTAAAAATGAATTAAAATGTATTGTAATTTAAAATTTAAAATTTTAGTGTTTGGTGAATCCAATAGAGTGATTTTAATTTCCTGGCATTTGCTCTTTGTTTCTCTTAAATTCCCACATAGAATTTGAGCCACCCTCTCTCTCTCTCTGAGTGAGTTCTCAACCTCTCCCATGGAGTCGTCTCAGCAATTTACAGAATATGAGGTCAAGCACCTCGATAATATTCTCGCCGGAACGATCAACTTATGACTTCCCTTAAAATCCACTCCAAGGCCGCCAAGGTCTCCGTTGCTTTCAAGCGCCAAAAGTTTGATGGAGTTAAACCCATCTTTGTATTCTGATATAAGCGGAAACCCATCATTATAGTCACTCGATATTGAAAATCCAATTCTCATTTTTGTTCTTTTAATGGCAGAATTGGAATCAAATCGTACAAAGTGAGTCTGGAGAAGAAACCCAAAGGCTAGGCGATATTCTCGAAGCAGAGATAAGGTTGTCAAATCTCCGACCTTGTCAAAGCCTTCATCGGGCGCTTTGGGACCTCTTAAGAGATGCGTATCGTGAAACCAGGTCTGATAAATTACTGATTGAAAGAATTTTAGAAGGTAAAGAAAGACCACAAGAATTTGGTGACAAAAATGCTGGGGATTTGGTGACAATGTTTGGCGACTAGAATCTCATGGGTCGAGCTGAACATTTTGTGCAACATGGCAGTGGGTTTATTTTTTACACTCTCACTAAATAACGTGTGCAAATTGGCATGCAGTGAGTTAATTTTTGATCCTGTTAAATGGCCTCGGGAGCAAATGGATGAAGATTTTGTTAAGCTATCGAAAATGTTCAATGCCATGAGATCTGTTGTCCGGGTGCCAACATGGCAGTGGGTTTATTTTTTTATTTTTTTAACTCTAGCTTGACTTTCAGAGACCTGCATGAGGCAAAAGTCCATCTCTCCTTACAATTTCCACCGAGGATGCTGCTAGCAGCCGCCCAGCTTTTATTGCTGGACATGCATAGTTGAAAATTTTTCTTTTTTTTATTTGTTATGATTTTCTTTTAAATATTTTTTAATATTTTCAATCATTAAAAAAAATAAAAGAAATGAACAATTTTATTAATAATTATTTTGTTAATCATTAAGTAAAAAAATTAAAATATATGAACGATATGATTATGATTAAGGGGGGGAAACTCAGTGCTATCTAGCATTTTCTTTTCCACCAAACACATTCTAAGTTTGCGTATTTAACTTTTATGGATGAATCATCT
>NW_023350939.1:0-509 GCF_001411555.2 Juglans regia
GAAGAATGAATGTGTATTTAGGATCTGTTAATTGGGAATTCAACTATTTTCAAGTATTTTTATATATTTTTAAATTATTTTATTATTATTCATAATCTATTTTACTATTATTTATAAATTATCATAATATCCAAACAAGTGCTAAATCATCACGGGTGAAGTTGTAGATCTAATACTTAGAGATAAAGAAGTATGCACGTCTTTAGTATATTAACAAGAAGGAAAATGCTAAGCGTCCCACTCCCACTCTCACTCCCGTTCGCTTGCATTAGTGTGTTTTTTTATGTGTTTTTTTAATTTTTTTATATAAATTCTTTTAACAATTTTAAATATTTTTAAAAAATAAAATAAATTCATAATATCATTAAAAAATACTTTCTTAATCACGAAATGATTAAAGAAATATTTTTTAATAATTTTTTTTATTTTATAATTAAAGAAATGTTTTTTAATAATATTTTAAATTTATTTTATTTTTTTTAAATATTAAAAAATATTAAAAAAAAATT